>NW_024734185.1:0-1397 GCF_018991925.1 Homarus americanus | reverse complement strand
CGTTTGGAAAGCAACGCGTTGTCAAAACACGCGTTATAGCAGAACTCACTGTACACACAGTTAATGATAAAGTCAAAGCTATATCTCAGTTCCCGTGTCCTACCTCAAATGATCATGTGCGTAGCCTTCTCGGATTATCTGGTTATTATCGTTCCTTTATTAAGGACTATGCAACATTAGCATTGCCACTAACGAGGTTGCTCAAAAAAAAGATGCAGTGTTCAAATGGGATGCTGAACACGAGGAAAGTTTTACGGCATTGAAGACAGCGCTAACCAATGCCCCGGTTCTAGCATTCCCAGACTACACTCAACCTTTCACTCTCTGTACTGACGCTTCTGGAATTGGAGTCGGAGCAGTGCTCATGTAAGAGGACACGCGTAGGAAGTTTAGAGTGATAGCATTTGCAAGTCGCAAACTAATCGATGCTGAAACACGTTATTCGGTGACGCATTTAGAAACGTTAGCCGTTGTGTGGGCACTTAAGAAGTTCAAAGACATTATCTTTGGCTACAAGATAACTGTTTTTACTGATCATGCGGCAGTCACCGAACTGTTCCATGGCAGAAACTTATCAGGCAGATTAGCACGCTGGTATCTGACAATTCAAGAGTTTGACCCCGAATTTAGGTATTTACCTGGGAGGGCGAATGTTGTCGCCGACGCTCTGTCAAGAAATATAGCACCAGTTATGCCTGTATCAGCACTCACTCTTTCGCAACTGGAAGATGAGCAACGACGCGACCCATATTGGTCAGCTGTTATTTTTGCTCTCGAATCAGGCGAGGATGTTAAACTCCCCAAGTTATTTCTTCCCTTAAGTCAGTTTGAATTACGACATAACATACTCCATAGGACGAGAAAATCTCCTGAGGGTAATGTGTCTCAAATAGTCGTACCTGACACGTTGCGCAAAGCAGTAATGACATTGTTCCACGATGTCCCACAAGCAGGTCACCAAGGTCGTGATAAATGCTTAGCGGATTTACGAAAGAAGTATTTCTGGAACACTATGAAGAAAGACATAGAATTACACATAGCTAATTGTTTGGCATGTGCTCAACATAAAAGATCGACAGGATCACCTGCCCCGATTCTACAATATCCTACACCAGACCGTCCGTTTGACACAGTCGCTGTTGATGTGTTACAACTCCCAATGAGTCATCAGGGATCAGGATACGTCTTAGTGTGTGTGGATCATTTTTCCAGGTTCGTGGTCTTGGTCCCACTAAAAAGCAAAACGGCCAAAGCAGTAGCCTATGCATTAGTGATGAATCTCATATGTCCATATACAGTTGTACCCCACTTAACGCGGTCAATAGAACCCAGAGGGTCCCGTGTTAAGTGAAATCCGCGTTAAGTGAACAACAGAACATATGGGATTAATTCCACAG
>NW_024734184.1:0-10050 GCF_018991925.1 Homarus americanus | reverse complement strand
CTTAAACCAACTTTCCTGGAAAGGTATATTTCCTATTTTTATGATACAAATTTCCTTGCTTTTGATAATCTATTTTCGGCAAATTTGTTATTCAACCAACTTTCCTAGAAAGTAGATATATTCCTATTTTTATGATACAAATTTCCTTGTTCTATGATAATCTGGTTATATATAACTGTTTTCTATGATAATCTATTTTCGCCAAATTTGTTATCTAACTGTCTTCCCGGAAAGTAGATATTTTATATTTTTATGATACAAAATGCTTATGATAATTTATTTTCAAATTCTGTTATCTTAACTAACTTTCCTGGAAAGTGATGTATTTCCCATTTTATGTATACAAATTTCCTGTTTTCTATGATATCTATTTTCGGGAAAGTTGTTTTCAACCAACTTTCGCGGAAAGTAGATATTTCCATTTTTTATATAAATTTCCTGTTTTTCTATGATAACTCATTTGCGGTAAATTTAGTTATCTAACCAACTCTCCCTGGTAGATATTTCCATTTTTATGATACAAATTTCCTGTTTCTATGATAATTCATTTTCGAAAGTTGTTTATCTTAACCAACTTCGCGGAAAGTAGATATTTCCATTTTATGATGCAAATTTCTGCTTCGCGATAATCTATTTTCACAAATTCTTGGTTATCTAATCAACTTTCCTGGAAATTAGATATTTCATTTTTTATGATACAAATTTCCTGTTTTCTATGATAATCTATTTCGGAAAGTTGTTTGATCTAAATCCAACTTCTTTGAAAGTGATATTTCATTTTTATGATACAAATTTCCTGTTTTCTATGATATCTATTGCGCCAAATTTGGTTACTTTAACCAAATTTCGCGGAAAGTAGATTCCCATTTTTTATGATACAAATTTCCTTGCTTATGATAATCTATTTGCGGCAATTTGGTTATTCAATCAACTTTGCGGAAAGTAGATATTTCCCATTTTTATGATACAAATTTCTGTTTTCTATGATAATTCATTTTTCGCCAATTTGGTTATCTAAACCTAACTTTCCTGAAAGTAGATATTTCCCATTTTTTATGATACAAATTTCCTGTTTCTATGATAATCTATTTTCGGGAAAGAGTTTATCTAACCAATCTCGCGGAAAGTAGATATTTCCCATTTTTATGATACAAATTTCGTTTTCTATGATAATTCATTCTCGGCAAATTTGGTTATCTAACCAACTTCTTCTGAAAGTAGATATTTCCCATTTTTATGATAAATTTCCCGTTTTCTATGATAATCTATTTTCGGAAAGTTGTTTATCTAACCAACTTTCGCGGAAAGTAGATATTTCCCATTTTTATGATACAATTTCCGTTTTCTATGATAATCTATTTTCGCCAAATTTGTTATTCAATCCAACTTTCCTGAAAGTAGTTATTTCATTTTTATGATACAAATTTCTGTTTCTATGATAATCTATTTTCGAAAGTTGTTTATCTAACCAACTTTCGCGGAAAGTAGATATTTCCATTTTTGCGATACAAATTTCTTGTTTTCTATGATATGTCTATTATTTTCGGCAAATTTGGTTATCTAAATCAACTTCTCTCCCGGAAAGTAGATATTTATTTTTTATGATACAAATTTCGTTTTTCTATGATAATCTATTTTCGAAAGTTGTTTATCTAACCAACTTTCTGCGGAAAGTAGATATTTCCTATTTTTATGATACAAATTTCTGTTTTCTAAGAGGGCACTTATTTACGCCAAATTTGGTTATCTAACCAACTTTCCTGAAAGTAGATATTTCCCATTTTTATGATACAATTTCTTGTTTTCTATGATAATCTATTTTTGGAAAGAATATCTAACTAACTTCGCGGAAAGTAGATATTTCATTTTTATGATACAAATTTCCCGTTTTCTATGATAATCTATTTCGTATGTTGTTTATCTAACTAACCTTCCCGGAAAGTAGATATTTCCCATTTTTATGATACAATTTCCTGTTTTCGGTGATAATTTCGGTGTTATTATTCAACCAAATTTTCATGGAAAGATATTTCATTTTTATGATACAATTTCCTGTTTTCTATGATAATCTATCGGCAAATTTGGTTATTCAACCAACTTTCCTGGAAAGTGATATTTCTCGTATTTTTTATGATACAACTCTCCTGTTTTCTATGATAATTCATTTTCGTTGTTTATCTAACCAACTTTCGCGGCAGATATTTCCCATTTTTTATGATACAAATTTCTGTTTTCTATGATAAGTCTATTTCGGCAAATTTGTTATCTAACCAACTTTCCCGAAAGTAGATATTTCCATTTCAGGCGATAATACAAATTTGTTTTATGATATCTGTTTGCAATTTGGTTATCTAACCAACTTTCCCGGAAAGTAGATATTTTCATTTTTTATGATACAAATTTCCCGTTTTCTTATGATATTCATTTTCGAAAGTTGTTATCTAACCACTTTGCGGGAAAGTAGATATTTCCATTTTTATGATACAAATTTCCTGCTTTTATGATATTCATTTTCGGCAAATTTTGCTTATTCTAAATCAACTTTCCCAAAGTAGATATTTCCATTTTTATGATACAAATTTCCTGTTTTTATGATAATTCTATTTTCGAAAGAGCGATCTTAACTAACTTTCGCGGAAAGTAGGATATTCCATTTTTACATACAATTTCTGTTTTCTATGATAATTCATTTCGGCAATCTGGTTATTCAACCAACTTTCCGGAAAGTAGATATTTCCATTTACGATACAAACTCGCTTTCTATGATAATCAATTTCGAAAGTTGTTTATCTAAATCAACTTCTGAAAGTAGATATCATTTTTATGATACAAATTTCTGTTTCATGATAATCTATTTTCGCCAAATATGGTTATCTAACCAACTTTCCCCAAAGTAGATATTTCCAATTTTATGATACAATTTCCTTTTCATGATATCTATTTTCGTTGTTATCTAACCAACTTTCGCGGAAAGTAGATATCCCATTTTTATACACAAACTTCTGTTTTGATAATCTATTTTCGGCAATCAAACTATTCAACTTCCTGCAAAGTAGATATTCATTTTTATGATACAATTTCCTGTTTTCTATGAAAATTATTTTCGAAATTTGTTAATCAAATCCAACTTTCCCGGAAGTAGATATTTCCCATTTAATGCGATACAAATTTCCTTCTATGATAATCTATTTCGGGAAAGTTGTTTATCTAACCAATTTTCCGGAAAAGTAGATATTCCCATTTATGATACAAATTTCCTGTTCTATGATAATCTATTTTCGGCAAATCTATTATTCAACCAACTTTCCCGAAAGTAGATATTTCCTTTTTTATGATACAAATTTCTGTTTCTATGATAATCTATTTTCGGGAAAGTTGTTTATCTAACCAACTTTCGCGAGTAGATATTTCCTATTTTTATGATACAAATTTCCTGTTTTCTATGATATCTATTTTCGAAAATTTGGTTTACCTAACCAACTTCTCCCGGAAAAGTAGATATTTCCATTTTTTATGATACAAATTTCCTGTTTTTATGATATCTATTTTCGGAAAGGTTTATCTAACCAACTTTCGCGGAAAGTAGATATTTCCATTTTTTATGATACAATTTCCTTGTTTTATGATAATCTTTCGCGAACGTTATATAAACCAATCCTTCCTGAAAGTATATTTCTATTTTTATGATACAAATTTCTGTTTTCTATGATAAATCTATTTCTCGGAAAGTTGTTTATTCATCAAAATTCGCGGAAAGCAGATATTTCCATTTTTTACTGATACAAATTTCCTCTGTTTCTATGATAATCTATTTTCGGCAAATTTGTTATCTAAACTAAATTCTGGAAAGTAGATATTTCATTTTTTATGAGATACAAATTTCCTGTTTTCTATGATAATCTATTTCGGAGTTGTTTATCTAACCAACTTTCGCGGAAAGTAGATATTCCCATTTTTATGATAAATTTCCTGTTTATGATATCTATTTTCGCAATTTATATCTAACCAACTTTCCCGAAAGTAGATATTTTCATTTTTATGATACAAATTTCCTGTTTTCTATGATAATTTATTTTCAAAAGTTGTTTATCTAACCAACTTCTTTCCGAAAGCAGATATTTCCATTTTTATGATACAAATTTCCTGTTTTCATGATAATCTACCGCAAAATTAGGTTATTTCAAATTCAACTATCGAAAATGATAATCTATTTTCCTGAATATCTACTTTTCGGTAGATAAACCAACTTTCCCGAAAGTAGATATTTCCCATTTTTTATGATACAAATTTCTGTTTTTTATGATAATCTATTTTCGGGAAAGTTGCTTATCTAACCAACTTTCGCGGAAAGCAGATATTTCCCATTTTTATGATACAAATTTCTGTTTTCTATGATATCTATTTTCGCAAATTTGGTTATCTAACCAACTTTCCCGGAAAGTAGATATTTCCCATTTTTATGATACAATTTCTGTTTTTATGATAATCTATTTTCGGAAAAATTTGGTTATCTAACCAACTTTCCTGAAAGTAGATATTTCCCATTTTTGTGATACAAATTTCCCGTTTTCTATGATAATCTACTGCAAAATTAGGTAATATTTCCAAAATTCGAAAATCTATTCTGAAAAATCGATAATCACTTTCCGAAAGTAGAAAAATCATCTACTTTTCGGGAAAGTAGATAAATCAACTTTCCCGGAAAGTAGATATTTCCCATTTTATGATACAAATTTCTGTTTTTCTATGATAATCTATTTGAAAGTTGTTTATCTAACCAACTTTCCGAAGTAGAATTTCCCATTTTTATGATACAAATTTCCAGTTTATGATAATCTATTTTCGCAAATTTGGTTATCTAACCATCTTTCCCGGAAAGTAGATATTTCCCATTTTTATGATACAAATTTCCTGTTTTATGATAATCTATTTTCGGGAAAGTTGTTTATCTAACCAACTTTGGAAAGTAGATATTTCCCATTTTTATGATACAAATTTCCCGTTTTCTATGATAATCTACTTCGCAAAATTAGGTAATATTTTCCCAAAATTCGAAAATCTATTCCCCGAAAAATCGATAATCTACTTTCCGAAAGTAGAACATCTACTTCGGGAAAGATAACCAACTTTCCCGGAAAGTAGATATTTCCCATTTTTATGATACAAATTTCTGTTTATGATAATCTATTCGGAAAGTTGTTTATCTAACCAACTTTCGCGGAAAGTAGATATTTCCCATTTTTATGATACAAATTTCTGTTTTATGATATCTCATTTTCGCAAATTTGGTTATCTAACCAACTTTCCCGAAAGTAGATATTTCATTTTTATGATACAAATTTTCGTTTCTATGATAATCTATTTTCGGGAAAGTTGTTTATCTAACCAACTTTCGCAAGTAGATATTTCCCATTTTTATGATACAAATTTCTGTTTCTATGATAATCTATTTTCGGGAAATTTGTTATCTAACCAACTTTCGCGGAAAGTAGATATTTCCTATTTTTATGATACAAATTTCCTGTTTCTATGATAATCTATTTTCGGCAAATTTGTTATCTAACCAACTTTCCGGAAAGTAGATATTTCCCATTTTTATGATACAAATTTCCTGTTTTCTATGATAATCTATTCGGAAAGTTGTTTATCTAACCAACTTCGCGGAAAGTAGATATTTCCATTTTATGATACAAATTTCCCGTTTTCTATGATAATCTATTTTCGGCAAATTTGGTTATCTAACCAACTTTCCCGGAAAGTAGATATTTCCCATTTTTATGATACAAATTTCCTGTTTTCTATGATATCTATTTTCGGGAAAGTTGGTTATCTAACCAACTTTCCCGGAAAGTAGATATTTCCATTTTTTATGATACAAATTTCCTGTTTTCTATGATAATCTACTGCAAAATTAGTAATATTTTCCCAAAATTCGAAAATCTATTCCCGAAAATGGATAATCTACTTTCCCGAAAAGTAAATCTATTCACTTTCGGGAAAGTAGATAACCAACTTCCGGAAAGTAGATATTTCCATTTTATGATACAAATTTCCTTTTTCTATGATAATCTATTTTCGGAAAGTTGTTTATCTAACCAACTGCGGAAAGTAGATATTTCCCATTTTTATGATACAAATTTCCTGTTTTCTATGATAATCTATTTTCGGCAAATTTGGTTATCTAACCAACTTTCCCGGAAAGTAGATATTTCCCATTTTTATGATACAAATTTCCTGTTTTCTATGATAATCTATTTCCGGGAAAGTTGTTTATCTAACCAACTTTCGCGGAAAGTAGATATTTCCCATTTTATGATACAAATTTCCTGTTTTCTATGATATCTATTTTCGGCAAATTTATCTAACCAACTTTCCCGGAAAGTAGATATTTCCCATTTTATGATACAAATTTCTGTTTTCTATGATAATTCATTTTCGGAAAGTTGTTTATATAACCAACTTCGCGGAAAGTAGATATTTCCATTTTTATGATACAAATTTCCTGTTTTTATGATAACTATTTTCGGCAAATTTGGTTATCTAACCAACTTTCCCGGAAAGTAGATATTTCCCATTTTTATGATACAAATTTCTGTTTTCTATGATAATCTATTTCGGAAAGTTGTTTATTCAACCAACTTTCGCGGAGTAGATATTTCCATTTTTATGATACAAATTTCCTGTTTTCAGATAATTCATTTTCGGCAAATTTGGTTATCTAACCAACTTCCCGGAAAGTAGATATTTCCCATTTTATGATACAAATTTCCTGTTTCTATGATAATCTATTTTCGGAAAGTTGTTTATCTAACCAACTTTCCCGGAAAGTAGATATTTCCCATTTTGTGATACAAATTTCCCGTTTTCTATGATAATCTACTTTCAAAATTAGGTAATATTTCCAAAATTCGAAAATCTATTCCCGAAAAATCAATAATCTACTTTTCCTGAAAAGTAGAATCTATCTACTTTTCGGGAAAGTAGATAACCAACTTTCCCGAAAGTAGATATTTCCCATTTTTATGATACAAATTTCCTGTTTTCTATGATAATCTATTTCGGAAAGTTGTTTATCTAACCAACTTTCCCGAGTAGATATTTCCCATTTTTATGATACAAATTTCCTGTTTTCTATGATACTTCGCAAATTAGGTAATATTTCCAAAATCGAAAAATCTATTCCCGAAAATCGATAATCTACTTTCGAAAAGTAATCTATCTTTGGGATAGATAACCAACTTTCCCGAAAGTAGATATTTCCCATTTTTATGATACAAATTTCCTGTTTTCTATGATAATCTATTTTCGGGAAAGTTGTTTATCTAACCAACTTTCGCGGAAAGTAGATATTTCCCATTTTATGATACAAATTTCCTGTTTTCTATGATAATCTATTTTCGGCAAATTTGTTATCTAACCAACTTTCCCGGAAAGTAGATATTTCCCATTTTTATGATACAAATTTCGTTTTCTATATTATCTATTTTCGGCAAATTTGGTTATCTAACCAACTTTCCCGGAAAGTAGATATTTCCATTTTTTATGATACAAATTCGTTTTCTATGATAATCTATTTTCGAAAGTTGTTTATCTAACCAACTTTCGCGGAAAGTAGATATTTCCCATTTTTATGATACAAATTTCCTGTTTTCTATGATATATCTATTTTCGGCAAATTTGGTTATCTAACCAACTTTCCCGGAAAGTAGATATTTCCCATTTTTATGATACAAATTTCCTGTTTTCTATGATAATCTATTTCGAAAATTTGGTTATCTAACCAACTTTCCCGGAAAGTAGATATTTCCATTTTTTGTGATACAAATTTCCTGTTTTCTATGATAATCTACTTCGCAAAATTAGGTAATATTTCCAAAATTAAAATCTATTCCCCGAAAAATCGATAATCTACTTTCCCGAAAAGTAGAAAATTCATCTACTTTTGGGAAAGTAGATAACCAACTTTCCTGGGAAAGTAGATATTTCCCATTTTTTATGATAAAATTTCCCGTTTTCTATGATAATCTTTTTCGGGAAAGTTGTTTATCTAACCAACTTTCGCGGAAAGTAGATATTTCCCATTTTTTATGATACAAATTTCCCGTTTTCTATGATAATCTATTTCGGCAAATTTTGTTATCTAACCAACTTTCCCGGAAAGTAGATATTTCCCATTTTTTATGATACAAATTTCCCGTTTTCTATGATAATCTATTTTCGGGAAAGTTGTTTATCTAACCAACTTTCCCGGAAAGTAGATATTTCCCATTTTTTATGATACAAATTTCCCGTTTTCTATGATAATCTATTTTCGGGAAAGTTGGTTATCTAACCAACTTTCCCGGAAAGTAGATATTTCCCATTTTTTATGATACAAATTTCCGGTTTTCTATGATAATCTGTTTTCGGCAAATTTGGTTATCTAAACATTTTTCCCGGAAAGTAGATATTTCCCATTTTTTATGATACAAAATTCCCGTTTTCTATGATAATCTACTTCCAAATTAGGTAATATTTCCCCGAAATACGAAAAATCTACTTTCCCAAAAAGTCGATAACTACTTTCCGAAAATTAGAAAATCTATCTACTTTTCGGGAAGTAGATAACCAACTTTCCCGAAAGTAGATATTTCATTTTTATGATACAAATTTTCGTTTTCTATGATATCTATTTCGGGAAAGTTGGATATCTAACCAACTTTCCTGGAAAGTCGATATTTCCCATTTTTTATGATACAAATTTCCCGTTTTCTATGATAATCTATTTTCGGGAAAATTGGTTATCTAAGAAACTTTCGCGGAAAGTAGATATTTCCCATTTTCTATGATACAAATTTCCCGTTTTCTATGATAATCTATTTTCGGCAAATTTGGTTATCTAACCAACTTTCCCGGAAAGTCGATATTTCCCATTTTTTATGATACAAACTTCCTGTTTTGCGATAATCTTTTTCAGAAAGTTGGTTATCTAAGAAACTTTCGCGGAAAGTAGATATTTCCCATTTTTTATGATACACTCCTGTTTCTATGATATCTATTTTAATTTGGTTATCTAACCAACTTTCCGTGAAAGTAGATATTTCCCATTTTTTATGATACAATTTCCCGTTTTCTATGATAATCTATTTTCGGGAGAGTTGGTTATCTAACCAACTTTCCCTGAAAGTAGATATTTCCCATTTTTTATGATACAAATTTCCCGTTTTCTATGATAATCTTTTTTCGGCAAATTTGGTTATCTAACCAACTTTCCCGTAAAGTAGATATTTCCCATTCTTTATGATACAAATTTCCCGCTTTCTATGATAATCTTTTTTTTCGGGAAAGTTATCTAAGAAACTTTCGCGAGTAGATATTTCATTATGATACAAATTTTCCGTTTTCTATGATAATCTATTTTCAGCAAATTTGGTTATCTAACCAACTTTCCCGGAAAGTCGATATTTCCCATTTTTTATGATACAAATTTCCCGTTTTCTATGATAATCTATTTTCGGGAAAGTTGGTTATCTAAGAAACTTTCGCGGAAAGTAGATATTTCCCATTTTCTATGATACAAATTTCCCGTTTTCTATGATAATCTATTTTCGGCAAATTTGATTATCTAACCAACTTTCCCGGAAAATCGATATTTCCCATTTTTTATGATACAAACTTCCCGTTTTCTATTATAATCTTTTTTCGGGAAAGTTGGTTATCTAAGAAACTTTCGCGGAAAGTAGATATTTCCCATTTTTTATGATACAAATTTCCCGTTTTCTATGATAATCTATTTTCAGCAAATTTGGTTATCTAACCAACTTTCCCGGAAAGTCGATATTTCCCATTTTTTATGATACAAATTTCCCGTTTTCTATGATAATCTATTTTCGGGAAAGTTGGTTATCTAAGAAACTTTCGCGGAAAGTAGATATTTCCCATTTTCTATGATACAAATTTCCCGTTTTCTATGATAATCTATTTTCGGCAAATTTGGTTATCTAACCAACTTTCCCGGAAAGTCGATATTTCCCATTTTTTATGATACAAACTTCCCGTTTTCTATGATGA
>NW_024734183.1:0-28425 GCF_018991925.1 Homarus americanus | reverse complement strand
GAATCACCGCAGAAAGACTACCAAGCTCCACATCAAAAAGAGCTTCCTTCATGCACTCAACGCTGGTTCCCAATCAGCCAAATGGTACCTGGCGGCCACAAAAGGGGAACCACCTTTCGCAGACAAGAAAACTCCAAGACAAACCCAAGTCAGCCTTCACCGACTACGACTAGGGTACAAGTGCTCCTGGCAGATGATCGGAAATGACGTCACGGAATGCACCTACTGTCAGGAGCCAGCAGCTAACCCACTTGAACACTATCTCCTCGATTGCGAGGTCACACAAAGCTTCCGAAACAGAACTCAAATCTCCCAAGAAACACACACAACACCAGCGGCCACTCTAACCCGAAAGGCCCATACAGACCACATTCACCATATTCCGGGTCATCACACGATACCCACCACCCAGATAGCTTAGAAAGCATCGTCTCCCAGCAAGTGCGGACCCCAGTTCGGTGGGCGCGCCACTCCGAAGCTGACCACGTCCAAGAGTGGGGGTTGGTGGTAAGCGTCCACTGATCGGGGGTCCGCTCACACTTGCAACCTGCAGTATCCCTCCAATCTGCAGGTGGGACCACCTCCAATCCCAATCCGGTCTGGCTGCTCCTGGAGCTCCAGCCGGAACCACCAAACGGGCCGCCTATAGGCAAAGGCCCGTGTCGGACTACGGTCCGACAATCTATACAACAACAACAACAACCAGGCCGCCCGTATTTACTATTTTGTCGTCGAGATGGCCCGTACTAAACAGACTGCCCGCAAGTCCACTGGAGGCAAGGCTCCACGGAAGCAGCTTGCCACCAAGGCAGCTCGCAAGTCCGCCCCAGCCACCGGTGGTGCCAAGAAGCCCCATCGTTACAGGCCCGGAACCGTCGCCCTTCGTGAGATCCGTCGTTACCAGAAGAGCACAGAGCTACTCATCAGGAAGCTGCCCTTCCAGCGCCTGGTGCGTGAGATCGCCCAGGATTTCAAGACTGACCTGCGCTTCCAGTCGTCTGCCGTCATGGCTCTGCAGGAAGCCTCTGAGGCTTACCTGGTGGGTCTTTTCGAGGACACCAACCTGTGTGCCATTCACGCCAAGCGCGTTACCATCATGCCCAAGGACATCCAGCTGGCCCGGCGCATCCGCGGAGAGCGTGCTTAAGTCCTCTTCCTTGGGGAAAAACAAAAAGCACAACAAAACCTACCAGACATCTATAACTCGGCCCTTCTCAGGGCCAAAGAACTGTTCTGAAGATAATTTTCATGACAATCGAAATGGTTGGTGGTAGGAGAGCGTTAATTTCGGTTACCCAAATCGCCTAACGGTAAGTTGGTAACATTCGTGCAGGCACGAATGTATAGTAGGTCATCAATTCGGGAGGTGGGTGGGTGCAACAAACAAGAGCTAGTAACAAATAAATGTATAAAGAATAAGTAAGTAAATAAATAAATAAAATAAAAGAAAATACAATAAAATACAATAAAATAAAATAAATTGTTTACATGAAATAGGCGTGCTGCAAACATGAAATGAAGCCCAAACACACTCCATGTATGTCACTTTGCAGTGGGTGTAAAAGTACTCCACGCAGAATTTATTTATTTATTTATTATGTTTCGATTTAGTCCGGTTTCTACGCCAATAGAGAATGCAGATTATTATAATTTTTTTTTTTTTTTATTTCCCTCTCAATATATCACTGTCGGTAACTGTCTCTTTAACATGTAACTGTGGCTCCGATGGAGCCGATTAAGTTGTAGTAGTGGGATGGCGTGTTTGTTGTGCACAAGTAACCTCTTACTTGGAAGAGGTGTACTTGGTGACAGCCTTGGTGCCCTCAGACACGGCATGCTTGGCCAGTTCACCGGGCAGCAAGAGTCGGACAGCTGTCTGGATTTCCCGACTTGTAATGGTGGAGCGTTTGTTGTAGTGCGCCAGGCGGGAAGCCTCGGCAGCGATGCGCTCGAAGATGTCGTTCACGAAAGAGTTCATGATGGACATAGCTTTGGAGGAGACTCCTGTGTCGGGGTGCACTTGCTTCAGTACCTTGTAGATGTAGATGCTGTAGCTTTCCTTCCTCCTGCGCTTCTTCTTCTTGTCACCCTTGGCAATGGCCTTCTGGGCCTTTCCAGCCTTCTTGGCAGCCTTTCCGGAAGTTTTGGGAGGCATGGCGGCACAGTTACTCGTGGCGCGGAGCGAGAGAATTGAAAACTGGCCCGACTAACTTTTCCTTATATACCGAGCGGGCCGCTCAGGATCAGACTGGCTGCAGCTACGGCTCTCTTACATTGGTTGGGTCCGCGAGACGGCCACCTGGCCTGATCCTGAGCTTGGTATAAAAGACCAAGGTGGCGGGCGGAAATTTAACTCCTATCACGAAAAGCAGCAGCAGCAACATGTCAGGACGCGGCAAGGGAGGCAAGGTGAAGGGCAAGTCAAAGTCCCGTTCCAGCAGGGCCGGACTCCAGTTCCCCGTGGGTAGGATCCACCGTCTCTTGCGTAAAGGCAACTATGCTGAGCGTGTTGGTGCAGGTGCACCTGTGTACCTTGCAGCCGTCATGGAGTACCTGGCAGCAGAAGTGCTCGAGCTGGCCGGTAACGCCGCCCGCGACAACAAGAAGACCCGCATTATCCCGCGTCATCTTCAGCTTGCCATTCGCAATGACGAGGAGCTGAACAAGCTCCTGTCTGGAGTCACCATTGCCCAAGGGGGTGTCCTTCCTAACATCCAAGCTGTGCTCCTCCCCAAGAAGACAGAGAAGAAATAAGAACCCAAGGTTCGTTCACACAAGACAACCTAACCAAACAGGCTCCTTTCGGAGCCACAGGATATCACTTAAAGAGAGAAATATACGACATCAACGTTTTGCAGGATAACACTCTATTTTACGTGTAATTAGCATAGTATTGTGGAAATAGAGTGAAATTGATTTAGAATGGTGTAGATGTGAAGGGCGGTTGTGGGGGCCTGGGGTGGGGGACTTAAACGGGACTTAGAAGGGCGCAAGAAGCAGCAGGAGCCAGGGAGGCGACCTTATTTTCACTCTGGTTCATTGACAGTACACATTTACCAGCAGCATACATTGGAGTCATATTGTAATTGTAGACTAATCAGTGTGGGCAAGCTAGCCAATTTGGGATAAACAGCAAGAATGTAATGTCCTCAATGAAGTAATGACATAGTTCAAGATACAATAAGTGAGGTGGCCTGAAGTCTTTGACAGTGTCACATTCAATAATATAGTAGTGCTTTAAAGGTGTATCACAAAGTTTACATGCTGAGTGTTCCGGTATGGGTACAGCGTTACTAACTTGCCAGATGTGTCTGTATCCTAACCTAATTCTGGCCACGACTACATCACACAGGCAGGCAGGAGCAAGTTGTTTGGACACTCTTCCTAGCCCCCTTGGTCCCTGTTCACCTACCTACTGTAGCAGTAAGTAGGTACCTGTTGTAAATCGAAAGGTTGCGAATTCGTATTCAGGGAAAGTTGTTGGAGCTTCTAAACTTGAACTGACACAATCCGAGGAGTGGTGACCCGAGGATCACAGACACTATCTCTCCCTTCCTAACCTCCTGCTCCTTCCTCTGTCCTCCCAAAATTGAACCATGCTATCGCAAAGGTAATAATACAGGTAGAGACAACAACATATTTTCCTATTGTCTTATTATATATTAATAACAGAAACGCTGCCGCCATCCCGGAGGCTTTACATTGTCTCACTGTTCATTCCCTCCACAATTCTACCTCGTACTTCTTCTTCTTCTTCTTCTTCTTCTTCTTCTTCTTCCATGAATACTTTATTAACGGTGTATGTAAGTTTCACCATGTTTTGCACGACAGCGGTAGAGCAAAGTATATTTTGTTAGCAATAAACCAAAAGCATATTTTATGGCCTAATCATCACTACATAGAACACCACCCATAAAGCATGATACTAGTAGACCACAAAAACTGCTATAAACACCCAAAGCATATTTTATTGCCTAATCATCACTACATAGAACACCACTCATAAAGCATGATACTATTAGACCACAAACTGCTATAAACCCCAATAATATACTATACTAGTGACTCTAATTGTGTTACCCAATATTATACGAAATAATACTATAAAACATAATAATAAACACACTAATAGTGTATATTAGTTGAATGCACAATCTGATGAGAAGTAAAAAAAAAAAAAAACAACATAACAATAACCTAGAAAGAGTGTAGAGTATTTTTGTGCAAACTATTATACTAGTAGATGGTCTAAGATAACTGTATGTGAAGGAAAAGGTGTGCTCTCCACTCAAACTTTCTTTTTATGAAATCTCCTACTCCCCAGCTGAGCGGTACGCCCAATGGGAAACAAAACGTGGCACATAACACGCCGCCCGCCAGCTCTGGCTCGGTGAATAGGAATCAGTAATCGGGCGGAGTATAAACAACACCGCCGCCAATGTGCTCCTCCCATCTCTGAGGAAATCTGGCGGGCAACTTAGTATTATATTAGCATGTAATAATAATAACAATAATAATAATAATAATAATACTACTACTAATAATAATAATAATAATAATAATAATATTAATAATAATAATATTAATAATAATAACATGCAATTTCATTTTATAACACATACTAACAAAATAGTGTATAGCCTACTATACTTAACTATAATAGGTTAGGTTGCGTAGGAGGATCTAAAAAGTACAGTAGTATACACACACACACACACACACACACACACACACACACACACACACACACATACATATAGACAACAAACTAAATTAGAAACCACACGTCAGTGAAGTTATCAAATCCTCCAGTTTCCGTCTCCACCTCCTACGCCGACTCAAGTCCCTCGGTGTTCCTGCACACGAGCTCCTCAGTGTTTACACAACATTCATACTTCCCAAGTTCACCTATGCCTCCTCCACCTGGTCTTCCTCCCTAAATGCCACACAACGTAAACACCTAGAAAAAGTGCAAAAGAGGCCATGCAAGATTATTCTCTACCCTTCCTACTCCACATATCAAGAAGCGCTCAACACACTGACCCTTTAGACTCTCACTGACCATCACCACGACCTCATCTGCAAATTTGGTAAGAAGCTTCTACACCATCCCCGACACCGGCTCCTACTACCACCTGAGATCCCTAGTCCGAGAATTGCTCTTCGACACCACAACCGCATCCAGCCCAGCCCATACGTGCACGAACTGATCGCTATAAGAACAGCCCAGTCCCAACCATTGTAAAAATTATCGATAACTTGTAATAAATCAGTGTACTCACTCCCAGTAAACACTACTCCTTGCACTGTCACTATGTTGAAATGAACTGTAGTTTGAGCTTTTCCCCAGCTAGTTATTATATGTTTTATTTGTGTCACTCATGTTACTTGTATATTATTTGTAATTCGTAACCCATTCCCCAAATATGTAACTGTATATTTTCAGTCTTCTGGCTGCCAAGCTCTTTCAATAAACCGTTAATTATTATTATTATTATTATTATTATTTATATGTTGGCCCATACCAACTCACTCCCCTGAACCCTCCTCCCCAGCCGACTATCAACAAGTTCTTGCCATAAGGTACTATCTCATTTGGCAAAGGAATGGAACCAGTGATGAATAGTGGTGAACAGTGCTTAACTCAGTGAAAAACAACTCGGCAGTTGAGTCTTACCCAAGCTAGCTAACCACCTTCACACAGTGAGGTCCCAGGTACCCAGTTATACTTCCCCTGAGACTCCACGATAGAGAGGCCTGGGACCACACCTCACCCACTTGAATGAGTGAGTCATGTCGACCACGTGGTGTCCCCAAGATGCTACGACACCACGTAGTGAATGTTTTGCTACAGCATCATCATGTGAAGTTCCTCATAACACCATCTGTGAGGTAACTGCTACATCATCAGGCCCCTCATAACGCCATCTGTGAGGGAGTTACTACACTACGTGTCTGGTGTTTAACATCTCACCTTACATTATCTACGCGTGCAAACATCAATCTGTATGTTCACTGTGTGCTCCTTCACCTTTCTCTAATGAGGGCTTTTGTTAAACCACCAATGTATGATGTACTAAGTCATTTGTGTCCAATGTATACTTTCGAAAAGCCCTTGTTTGGGGAAGGTAGGAGAGAGTAGTCGTCATTATTGTCCAAGCCACATTATTTATGTCTATATATAAGTAATGTAGGCTGGTTTTTAAATACCTCAATCCCCTAACGGTGCCGTTTGTATATTAAGAAATACCGAAGCCATACAGTACAACACCAGCGAATATGAAGTATCACTGTAACCGGCAACTGTTACTCACTCATACCTACATACATATATAGAGTCTTTACAGAATGATAGCAGACACGAGGAAGACGAACAACAAGAGGAGAAGAGTTAGAAGAAAATCAACTTCAAGCTAAGAAGAAGAATACCAAGACATTTCCTCCAAACAAGAAAACAACACACACAATCAAGCCGACCAAACACTGAGAAACCATGGCGGAACCCAACATGCACAGGACGCTTGACCTGACTCTATCCTGCCGCATCCAGGCGAGTTGCTGCTTAAAGTCCCTCACGCAAGCGCTGTTTAGCCACTGCACCTATTCTATCCTCCTAAAATTCACTTCAATCCCCCCCTGCCACTAGCATGTTATGTATGTATGTATGTATGTATGTATGTATGTATGTATGTATGTATGAATGAATGATAACTGCAACTTTGTGTATTAAAACTCATTACTCTTACCGAAGTAATATAGTGCGTGGTTATGTTATGTCATGTTAGGATAGATTATAAACTACATTGGGTTACATTTCGTGAGGTTCGGTGACGCTACAGGAAGTTAGGTGAGGTACCTGGAGGTTAGGTGAATGTTGACTGACTGACTGACAATTATTAGGAAGTGGTTCCAACACGTTCACACACAACCTATACTCATACCACAAGTCCAGAATTAGAGAGGATCATGTTATTGGATATATTTTCAACGATTTACTCAGTGTCTAACCAACTCTTTAGCGATTTAAATGTGGACCTAAAATTAGGTCCGTATATTTGTTTGTCGTGGTGGTGGTGGTGGTGTGCGCCCGTCCATCAGGTTGATTAACCACCAAAACCATAAAGGGTGCGGCCCTGCCGTTTCAGGGCATACACCACATCCATGGCGGTGACGGTCTTCCTTTTTGCGTGCTCGGTGTAGGTGACGGCGTCACGGATGACGTTCTCCAGAAACACCTTGAGGACGCCGCGGGTCTCCTCGTAGATGAGGCCGGATATACGTTTAACACCTCCACGCCGAGCTAGACGACGAATGGCGGGCTTGGTGATACCCTGGATGTTGTCACGAAGCACCTTACGATGACGCTTGGCGCCACCCTTTCCAAGTCCCTTGCCTCCTTTGCCTCGTCCAGTCATGTTGTTGTGGTTGCTACTACAGGTGGTCCTGGTGTGGCTTCGCCGAATCGAATCGAAAAATGCTAGTGACAGGGGGGAAGGAGGTTCAGGAGAAGAATAAAGGGAGGATTGAAGTGAATTTTAGGAGGAGAGAACAGATGCAGTGGCTAAACACCGCTTGCGTGAGGGATTATAAGATGGGGGCAGCAGCAACAACCCGGCTGGACGCGGCAGGGAGGCGACAAGACAAGGCCAGGCTAGCGTCAGGTCAAGCGTCAGGTCAAGCGTCAGGTCAGGCGTCAGGTGCGTGTTGGGTTGGGCAATGGATGTTCAGTGCTTGGTCGGCTTGATTGTGTTTTGGTTTCTTGTGTGGAGGGGATGTCTTGGTCTTCTTAGCTTGATGTCGATTTTCTTCTCTCTCTCCTTCTCTTCTTGCTCTCTTGAATTGTCCATTCGTTTGTGTTTGGGTCTTCTTGTTCGTCTTCCTCGTATTTTAAGTCCTCATAGGTGTGGAAGAATTCAGAGAGGGAGAGGTTGACCACGTGGGCTTCAGCACCACTGGCCGCGTGGGCTTCAGCACCACGGGCCACGTGGTGTTCTTGGTTCTGTGTGGTGGGCTGCTTCTGTTGAGTTTTCTTTTCTTGGTTTTTCTTTACTGCTGGTTTTTTCTTTTCTTGGGAGCGTACAGCAAGGAGGGCCTCTTTGTAGCTCAGTTTTTTCTCAAGACGAGCCTTGGCTACCCTGCATTCCTCCTTCCATCTGGGGCAGGTCCGGTCGGCGGAGGAGTGTGGGCCACCACAGGCAACGCATTTTTTCTCTGTGTTGGGGCAGGCCGTGTAGCGGTGTCCAGGGCTGCCACACATGGAGCAGGTGTCTTCCTGCGCCTCACACTTGTTTACAGTGTGTCCATAGTGCTGGCATTTGTAACACCGTTTCGGTCTGCAGTAGGGCTTGACTGGCATAGTTACCTACGCCAGTTGAGCTTCCTTGGGTAGGGTGGAGTGGTGTCCGATGAGGGCAGTGGTGTCGGACAGCTTCTTCACAACTTGGAGCTGCTGCTCCTTGAGGAGCTCACTCAGCTCTGCTTTGTCCATGTGGGCAATTTCGGCGTGGGAGATTACACCCAGCTTCAAGTTGTCCCACATGAAGGCAAACATTTTAAAAGGAATGCCGTTGATGTCTGGGATCTCCGCGAGTTGAGCGGGCATGCCCATCTCGGCGAAGGTGATCTTGATGTCACCATGGAGCTTTAGGCGTTCTACCTTGGTGACCCCCACGATCCCATTAGCTTCGAAAAACTTCTGGAGAACTAGGAGGTTTAGTTTCTTGGGGCAGGTCGGCGTGTCCGGACGTATCCGCGCCACGTTAACAAACTCGTATCCGTTCATGGTGAGGGAGAGAGAGTGTGATGTGATATGGCTTCGCCCTAGAAGAACTAGAAAAATGCTAGTGACAGGGGGGAAGGAGGTTCAGAGGAAGAATAAAGATAGGATGGAAGTGAATTTTAGAAGGAGAGAACAGGTGCAGTGGCTAAACACCGCTTGCGTGAGGGGGTAGGCAAAATGCCCGTGAGGGTGCAACAACAACAATCAGGACGAGGCAGAGGGAGGGCGGGAGCAGGTCCGGGCAAGCAAAGGGCCAACGCGGGTGTTCTGATTGTCGTCCTAGCAGGCAGTGTTGGCAAAACGTAGGAAGAACCGCCCCGCCACGGCGGCGGCGCAAGCCGAGAAACGCAGGTGGACGGACGCACAGGCAGCACACGATCAAATCAAACAGAGAAGGTGAAAATATAGAAATTTTGCTAGTCGTAGGGTTGTTTGGAGAGAGATGAAGGTAAAGTCTTTGAGCTATGTCAAAGAGGAACGGAGCGAGTTGGAGGAAGGGTTTTTTAATCTTTGAGCTTGAAATGTCAAAGTATTCATAGTAAGGAAGGATGAGCGTATCGTAGGAGAGTTTTTAGTAATAGCGGCAGACAGATTTGAGCTTTTTTGTCAAATTATGAACGGAGACGAGAATGAGATATAGGTTGAGTGGTTTCAGTCTAGAGTTAGGTCAATTTTATTAAGAATTGGATGTCACAGACGTTGGGTATGTTTGATTAGGTTCTGAGAGTTGTGGGTCTTTTAGCTATGTCAGAGAGAAATGGAGAGAGTTGGAGGAAGAGTTTAGAATCTTTGAGTTTGAAATGTCAAAGTATTCGTAGTGAGGAAGGATGAGTGTATCGTAGGAGAGTTGTTTAGTAATGGCAGGAGGCAGATTTGAGCTATGTCAAATTGTGAACGGAGATGAGAGTGAGATATAGGTTGTTAGGTTTCAGTCTTGAGTTAGGTCGATTTTGGTAAGGTGGCTTTGTCTGGCGGGGGGGGGATGTTGTGTTTGGAGATTGGTTGAGGGAGGGGGGGAGTTTGTGTTTGGGGATTGATGGGGGTGGCGGTTGTATGTTAATTTAAGGTGAATTAAAATTGCTTAAGGGGGGTTGTTGTGTGAGTGTGTATGTGTTTGCATGTAAATGTAAGGGGAGAGAGGGAGGGTTAGGATAATGTTATAAGGTCAGGTATGGTTCGGTTGTCGGGAGGAGGGGGGAGGAGAGGAGAGGAGAAGGGAGGCGAAAGGGGGAAAGGGGGGCTTTGGAGGTTCTTGGGTTAATTTATGGTATGGTAGGATTTCTTAGGAATGATATGTTTTGTGTTGCTAATGAATAGTTGTATTGCGTCATATGTTTTTATTTATTTATTTATTTATTTTATTTATTTATTTATTTATTTTTATTAGGAGGGTCAAAGGGGCTTGTTAGAAAGGTCGGGTATATTAAGTTTTTATTTTGGGAGGATTGTAGGTATCGATTTCTAAGAGGGGTTGTGAGTAAGGTTGGGTGGGTTAAGTTTTTCTTTTGGGAGGATTGTAGGTTTTGTTAGTGGTTGGCAGAGTTGGGTTAATTATTGCATTCTCTCTTTCTTGCAGGTATTGTGAGTTCTGGCCCCATTCTTGAGGGAGAGGGTTTGTGTACAGGTACATTGCACCCCTCCCCGACCTTATTGGCCGAGAGAGGCGTTCAATGTCGTCTGCAGTTGGTGCCGTTTTTATAAGGTACACCTCTCCGGCCTTGAGGGAGAGGGCTTGCGTACAGGCATGGAACTCTCACCAACCTCATTGGCTAAGGGAAACGTACATGTCATTTGAGTTAGTATGGGATGGGTAAGTTAGGTATTTGTTTTGGGAGGAGTGATAGGGTGTGGTTAGTTAATGGTAGAATGGTTATTTTTTATTTTGTGTGGGATTGCTAGTAACGGCTGGGTATGTTAGGTTTTATTTTGAAGTTATTAAGTTTTTTTTTTTTTTTTGGGTGGGGAGTGTTGAGTGCAGGTTGAGTGGGTTTAGTTTTTTTTTTTTTTTTTTTTTTTTTTTTTTTTTTTTTTTTTTTTTTTAGTGGTCTTGAATTTGAGTTGGTGGCGACTGGGGTTTGGAGTGAGGAGAAGATTGGTCTTAAGTTAGTTGAGTTGATTGGGTTAGGTTAGGTGGGAATCGTTGGGTGTGGGCTGAGGAGAGGTTAGGTTGATTTGGTTAGGTTGGGTGGGAATCGTTGGGTGAGGGTTAAGGAGAGGCTAGGTTTTAATTTGGGGGGAAATTGTTGGGTGTGGTTATAGGGAAGATATTAATACAAGGGAGGTGGGAGGGGAGTGTTTGGTCTGTTTAGTACTTAAAGATAGAAATTCTGAGGTGCAGGGATGAGGTCTAAATTGTCGAGTGACTGTGAGCGTGGTGGTGGTATGAGTGTTGTGTATGCAAGTGAGGGAAGGGCAGTTACGTGACTGTGTGTGGGGGAGTCGGGAGGTTGAGGGGAGTGTGCTAGGTTCGTGTCGGGGTTGATTTCTGTTTCCTTTGGGGTATTGCCGTATAGGTTTACTTTGATTATTGATTTGGTTGGATGAGTGTATTGAATAATTTTTTTGCTGTCAGGTGCATAGGGAGAAAGGGGGGAGGTGTTCTTCCTCTTTGGTCTAGGGGTCTTGACCACTAGTTCTGTGGGGGGAAGGGCTGCCATTTTATTCTTGGGAGTCTGGGGTGTTAGGGGAGGATCGGGTTTGGTTTGGGTGTTCGTGGTCCATATGAGGGTGCATTTTGCGCGGTATTCGGGTGAGCTGAGGACCGTTAAGCCATTGTCTTTTAGTTTTTTGTTCAATGCTGGGGAGTGGAATAGGTCGGCGTCTTCGTCATTCTGTACAAATATTTTGATAATGTCGTCATTGGTGAAGGAACGTATTTGGAAGATCAAAGTCAGGTGGAAAATAAGTGAGGCGAGGTCCGTGCATGGTTGGATGGTACGGTCCACTTTGAGTTTAATTGAAGGCATGTTAACTGTTTGAATTGGAGATTTATGGAGATCTCCCCTAACAAATTGTCCCTAATTTCCTGCGCCCCTCACGTAGGGGAGGCCCTGCACTATCACAGAGGTCCCCAGGCGAATCGGCAGGCTGTGCTGACCCCCCGCCCTTCACACAAACACGCACTAGCGAGGTGTGGGGACAGAGGGCGTTTCCAGACGAATACTCCCCTGTACGTCAACTGCCAGGGGAATAGGTCCTTTCACGGCACGGAAGATAAAGGTTAGAGTGGTAGAAAAAGGTCTGAAAACTTACTGCTGACTCTTTCTTCACACCAAGCCCCTCAGCAGCATTCGGGGTTCCTAAGGGAGGTCCGATACTGTAGGAGAGGCTCAATGTGTCGATTGAATCAACAGAATTGTCAGTTGGAGAATGGAGTCAGGTGCTTGTGATTTCCAAGGTTGGTGGGAAGGAGGGAGAGGTCCCAGAACTAGCGAATCAGCTATGTCCGTTTGATCTCCGGCTTCCCCGTCGCTCTGCGTGTCTGCTCTCTGTGGTGGTCCTGGCTCCAATGGGCTTCGCCCACGGTTTGGTGGGAGTAGGTGGCGTGCTGTGGACGCAGCGGTAGTATCGTTCATCCAAGGCCGTCCCTCCCTCTTGGAGGTGGGGCGTAGCTTGCGGATGACGCATGCGGCACTCGTGGCCAATGAGGTGGCCACTGAGGTGGAGAATGTCTGTATATAAGCCCGCCCGCCTGCGTTTCACCTAGCGGCAGAAGAGGCTATCCCAAAAACAAAACCCACATCAAGACAGTACAATGATTACTGGTACTACTGTCCCAGGGTGAAAGAACTCAACCACAGAGTGAACATGGCCCGAAGAAACTACAGGAGACATCCCACGGCAACAAACAGACATCTCCTACAAGTCATAGTCAAGGATACCAGGGAAGAGAAGGAAGAAATTAAAAACGCAAGCTGGCTCAAGTGGTGCTCCGAACTGAACGAGCACACCACCCTTGGCAAGATGTGGGCCCAGATCCGAAGGGCATCTGGGAAGGCAACACCACCACCACCAACTCATCCCAACCCAGAAGAGGAAGCCGAAAGACTTGCAAAACTGTTCTCTGACCGAGCAGCAACGAAGAACCTCCCGAGACAGGCGGAGGAGACACAACGGCGTCTGCGACAGGTCAGACTCCAGATGATCGAAGAGGCCTGCAACAGCGAAGATGACACTGACAGACCATTCAACCAGCAAGAACTCCAGAAGTCGCTAAAACGAAGCAAGGATACAGCTCCAGGGGCCGACAGGATAACCTACTCCATGCTCTCTCATGCCGGTACAGCCGGACACGAGGCTCTGCTGCAAGCCATCAATGCTTCGTGGACAGCACAAAGACTCCCACCGGAATGGAAGAAGGCAGATATACAGCCCATTCCGAAGCCCAGAGAACCAGACAAGCCGAGGCCCATCTCCCTTCTCAGCTGCATAGCGAAGACCGGAGAAAGAATGGCTCTCAACCGACTCAAGTGGAAAGTAGGCAGCCCACACCCTCACATCTTTGCTTACACCGCGAACACCGGCACAGGCAACAACATCGCCGAGATACTCAGCACAGTGGACAACAAACCAGCTCTGGTGGTCTTCCTCGACCTGGAGAAAGCCTTCGAACTAGCAAATCCATTGGCCATTACAACTACGCTCGCTAAAAAAGGCGTCAAAGGAAGGTTGCTGGGGTGGATCCAGAACTACCTCACACAGAGAGAAGCACGAGTACGCTTTCAGAGAGCAACCTCAAGCTACAGGGTCCACGAAAACGGAACCCCACAAGGAGGCATCCTCAGTCCAATGCTGTTCAATGTCCTGATGGAAAATCTAGTCAAACTTCCCTTCAGACAAACAGCCAAGCTCCTATGCTATGCAGACGACTTACAGCTCATAGTAAGAGGATCGAACAGACTAGCCAACACGCAACACGCACTCCAACTTATAGAAGAGGAGTGCAACAGACTTGGACTCAAGATAAATCCAGCCAAGTCGAAAGCGATGGCCATCTGCACAAACACACCAGACAAGTTGCTCTCCATACAAAACACGCCGGTAGTCTGGACCAACGCCCACCAGTGTCTTGGAATCTGGTTTGACCAGAAACTCACCTTCAAGCCGCAACTCGAGTATCTCAGGCACAGGACGAAGAGCAGACACAATATAATGAGGTCGCTCACCAACAAATCCGCAGGAGCAAACCTTCATGTGCTCAAAGCCTACTACACAGCCGCCATCAGATCGCTGGTAGATTACAGTGCTCCAGCACTCATTGGACTGAGAGAAGACCAAATAGCTAAGCTAGAAGTCATTCAAAACAATGCTCTCAGGACCATGCTCGGAGCACCCATGTGGACCAGAATTTGCAATCTGCAAATGGAAACCGAGCTACCACCCTGGCAGTACGAGTCAAGCAGGTGACAGCCGGTCTCCTCGCCAAAATCTGTAGAGCAGACAAGCCCACAGTTGCCAAGATTCGAATCAGTGCCTCCCTCCACCTCGACCACAGAGTGCGAGGGGCCACCTGGTCGCACGAGGCAAGCGAGGTCATCCGACACCTGCAAGCAGAAACACTCGTCAAGAAGAACCAAGACACACGAGACAATGGTTACACCGTTCCTCCACCATGGAGCCCTCCACCAGCCACACTCAAATTCACCGACCTCGGCGACAGTAAAGCCAACCTCCAGAAAGAGGACCTCAAAAAAATATCTCTCCAAGCCATAGCCACCGAGACACCGGCTGATGCAGCATCATACTTCACAGACGGCTCGGTGGACCCAAAACATCATAGATCCGGAGCGGCCTTCTACACCCAAGGTCAGACCCTCCAATGGAGACTTTCCAACGACTGCTCCACCCTACAAACAGAACTGGTAGCAATCTCAAAGGCCCTACAACACACTGCAACACAACACAACAAGTCCGTCATAATTCACACGGACTCGAAATCGGCCATGCAAGCGCTGCAACACAGTCAACCAAGAGACAACGTCCACATCATCACCTCGATCCTCGCGCAGCTACAGGAATTCCAAAGCCAAAGCCGACCAGTCGTCTTACACTGGATTCCCAGTCATGTAGGGATCGGAGGAAACGACGTGGCAGACGAAGCAGCCAAGGCAGCTACACGTTCCAGTAGCGTACACATCCAAGTTCCAGCAAGTGTGCAACAGATCAAGAATCACCTCAGAAAGACTACCAAGCTCCACATCAAAAAGAGCTTCCTTCACGCACTCAACGCTGGTTCCCAATCAGCCAAATGGTACCTGGCGGCCACAAAAGGGGAACCACCTTTCGCAGACAAGAAAACTCCAAGACAAACCCAAGTCAGCCTTCACCGACTACGACTAGGGTACAAGTGCTCCTGGCAGATGATCGGAAACGACGTCATGGAATGCACCTACTGTCAGGAGCCAGCAGCCAACCCACTTGAACACTATCTCCTCGATTGCGAGGTCACACAAAGCCTCCGAGACAGAACTCAAATCTCCCAAGAAACACACACAACACCAGCGGCCACTCTAACCCGAAAGGCCCAACAGACCACATTCACCACCTACTCCGGGTCATCACACGATACCCACCACCCAGATAGCTTAGAAAGCATCCTCTCCCAGCAAGTGCGGACCCCAGTTCGGGGGGCGCGCCACTCCGAAGCTGACCACGTCCAAGAGTGGGGGCTGGTGGTAAGCGTCCACTGATCGGGGGTCCGCTCACACTTGCAACCTGCAGTATCCCTCCAATCTGCAGGTGGGACCACCTCCAATCCCAATCCGGTCTGGCTGCTCCTGGAGCTCCAGCCGGAACCACCAAACGGGCCGCCTATAGGCAAAGGCCCGTGTCGGACTACGGTCCGACAATCTATACAACAACAACAACAACCGGGCCGCCCGTATTGACTATTTCGTCGTCGAGATGGCCCGTACTAAACAGACTGCCCGCAAGTCCACTGGAGGCAAGGCTCCACGGAAGCAGCTTGCCACCAAGGCAGCTCGCAAGTCCGCCCCAGCCACCGGTGGTGTCAAGAAGCCCCATCGTTACAGGCCCGGAACCGTCGCCCTTCGTGAGATCCGTCGTTACCAGAAGAGCACAGAGCTACTCATCAGGAAGCTGCCCTTCCAGCGCCTGGTGCGTGAGATCGCCCAGGATTTCAAGACTGACCTGCGCTTCCAGTCGTCTGCCGTCATGGCTCTGCAGGAAGCCTCTGAGGCTTACCTGGTGGGTCTTTTCGAGGACACCAACCTGTGTGCCATTCACGCCAAGCGCGTTACCATCATGCCCAAGGACATCCAGCTGGCCCGGCGCATCCGCGGAGAGCGTGCTTAAGTCCTCTTCCTTGGGGAAAAACAAAAAGCACAACAAAACCTACCAGACATCTATAACTCGGCCCTTCTCAGGGCCAAAGAACTGTTCTGAAGATAATTTTCATGACAATCGAAATGGTTGGTGGTAGGAGAGCGTTAATTTCGGTTACCCAAATCGCCTAACGGTAAGTTGGTAACAGTCGTGCAGGCACGAATGTATAGTAGGTCATCAATTCGGGAGGTGGGTGGGTGCAAAAAACAAGAGCTAGTAACAAATTAATATATAAAGAATAAGTAAGTAAATAAATAACTAAAATAAAAGAAAATTAAATAAAATAAAAAAAAATGAATTGTTTACATGAAATAGGCGTGCTGCAAACAAGAAATGAAGCCCAAACACACTCCATGTATGTCACTTTGCAGTGGGTGTAAAAGTACTCCACGCAGAATTTATTTATTTATTTATTATGTTTCGATTTAGTCCTGTTTCTACGCCAATAGAGAATGCAGATTATTATAATTTTTTTTTATTTATTTCCCTCTCAATATATCACTGTCGGTAACTGTCTCTTTAACATGTAACTGTGGCTCCGAAGGAGCCGATTAAGTTGTAGTAGTGGGATGGCGTGTTTGTTGTGCACAAGTAACCTCTTACTTGGAAGAGGTGTACTTGGTGACAGCCTTGGTGCCCTCAGACACGGCATGCTTGGCCAGTTTACCGGGCAGCAAGAGTCGGACAGCTGTCTGGATTTCCCGACTTGTAATGGTGGAGCGTTTGTTGTAGTGCGCCAGGCGGGAAGCTTCGGCAGCGATGCGCTCGAAGATGTCGTTCACGAAAGAGTTCATGATGGACATAGCTTTGGAGGAGACTCCTGTGTCGGGGTGCACTTGCTTCAGTACCTTGTAGATGTAGATGCTGTAGCTTTCCTTCCTCCTGCGCTTCTTCTTCTTGTCACCCTTGGCAATGGCCTTCTGGGCCTTTCCAGCCTTCTTGGCAGCCTTTCCGGAAGTTTTGGGAGGCATGGCGGCACAGTTACTCGTGGCGCGGAGCGAGAGAATTGAAAACTGGCCCGACTAACTTTTCCTTATATACCGAGCGGGCCGCTCAGGATCAGACTGGCTGCAGCTACGGCTCTCTTACATTGGTTGGGTCCGCGAGACGGCCACCTGGCCTGATCCTGAGCTTGGTATAAAAGACCAAGGTGGCGGGCGGAAATTTAACTCCTATCACGAAAAGCAGCAGCAGCAACATGTCAGGACGCGGCAAGGGAGGCAAAGTGAAGGGCAAGTCAAAGTCCCGTTCTAGCAGGGCCGGACTCCAGTTTCCCGTGGGTAGGATCCACCGTCTCTTGCGTAAAGGCAACTATGCTGAGCGTGTTGGTGCAGGTGCCCCTGTGTACCTTGCAGCCGTCATGGAGTACCTGGCAGCAGAAGTGCTCGAGCTGGCCGGTAACGCCGCCCGCGACAACAAGAAGACCCGCATTATCCCGCGTCATCTTCAGCTTGCCATTCGCAATGACGAGGAGCTGAACAAGCTCCTATCTGGAGTCACCATTGCCCAAGGGGGTGTCCTTCCTAACATCCAAGCTGTGCTCCTCCCCAAGAAGACAGAGAAGAAATAAGAACCCAAGGTTCGTTCACACAAGACAACCTAACCAAACAGGCTCCTTTCGGAGCCACAGGATATCACTTAAAGAGAGAAATATACGACATCAACGTTTTGCAGGATAACACTCTGTGGAAATTGAGTGTAAATGTTTTTGAATGGTGTAGATGTGAAGGGGTACTGCGGGGGCCTGGGGTGGGGGACTTAAACGGGACTTAGAAGGGCGCAGCAGCAGCAGCAGCAGCAGCAGCAAGGGATGAGACCTTATTTTCAGTCAGGTTCATACACAAAGAAATACATCAGATTCATTGACAGTACAGTACACATTTACCAGTGTGGGCTAGCCAATTTGGGATAAAGAGCAAGAATGTAATGTCCTCAATGAAGTAATGACATAGTTCAAGATACAATAAGTGAGGTGGCCTGAAGTCTTTGACAGTGTCCCATTCAATAATATAGTGCTTTAAAGGTGTATCACCAAGTTTACATGCTGAGTGTTCCGGTATGGGTACAGCGTTACTAACTAGCCAGATGTGTCTGTATCCTAACCTAATTCTGGCCACGACTACATCACACAGGCAAGTTGTTTGGACACTCTTCCTAGCCCCCTTGGTCCCTGTTCACCTACCTACTGTAGCAGTAAGTAGGTACCTGTTGTAAATCGAAAGGTTGCCAATTCGTAATCAGGGAAAGTTGATTGAGCTTCTAAACTTGAACTGACATAATCCGAGGAGTGGTGATCCGAGGATCACAGACACTATCTCTCCCACTACAACTCCCTTCCTAACCTCCTGCTCCTTCCTCTGTCCTCCCCAAATTTAACCATGCTATCGCAAAGGTAATAATACAGGTAGAGACAACAACATATTTTCCTATTGTCTTATTATATATTAATAACAGAAACGCTGCCGCCATCCCGGAGGCTATACATTGTCTCACTGTTCATTACCTCCACAATTCTTCCTCTTACTTCTTCTTCCATCAATACTTTATTAACGGTGTATGTAAGTTTCACCATGTATTGCACTACAGCGGTAGAGCAAAGTATATTTTGTTAGCAATAAACCAAAAGCATATTTTATGGCCTAATCATCACTACATAGAACACCACCCATAAAGCATGATACTAGTAGACCACAAACTGCTATAAACACCCAAAGCATATTTTATTGCCTAATCATCACTACATAGAACACCACTCATAAAGCATGATACTATTAGACCACAAACTGCTATAAACCCCAATAATATAATAGACTATACTAGTGACTATAATTGTGTTACCCAATATTTTACGAAATAATACTATAAAACATAATAATAAACACACTATTAGTGTATATTAGTTGAATGCACAATCTGATGAGAAGTAAAAAAAAAAACAACAACATAACAATAACCTATAAAGAGTGTAGAGTATTTTTGTGCAAACTATTATACTAGTAGATGGTCTAAGATAACTGTATGTGAAGGAAAAGGTGTGCTCTCCACTCAAACTTTCTTTTTATGAAATCTCCTACTCCCCAGCTGAGCGGTACGCCCAATGGGAAACAAAACGTGGCACATAACACGCCGACCGCCAGCTCTGGCTCGGTGAATAGGAATCAGTAATCGGGCGGAGTATAAACAACACCGCCGCCAATGTGCTCCTCCCATCTCTGAGGAAATCTGGTGGGCAACTTAGTATTATATTAGTATGTAATAATAATAACAATAATAAAAATAATAATAATAATAATAATAATACTAATAATAATAAGAATAATAATAATATTAATAATAATAATATTAATAATAATAACATGCAATTACATTTTATAACACATACTAACAAAATAGTGTATAGCCTACTATACTTAACTATAATAGGTTAGGTTGCGTAGGAGGATCTAAAAAGTACAGTAGTATATACACACACACACACACATACATATAGACAACAAACTAAATTAGAAACCACACGTCAGTGAAGTTATCAAATCCTCCAGTTTCCGTCTCCACCTCCTACGCCGACTCAAGTCCCTCGGTGTTCCTGCACACGAGTTCCTCAGTGTTTACACAACATTCATACTTCCCAAGCTCACCTGGTCTTCTTCCCTAAATGCCACACAACGTAAACACCTAGAAAAAGTGCAAAAGAGGCCATGCAAGATTATTCTCTACCCTTCCTACTCCACATATCAAGAAGCGCTCAACACACTGACCGACCCTTTAGACTCTCACTGACCATCACCACGACCTCATCTGCAAATTTGGTAAGAAGCTTCTACACCATCCCCGACACCGGCTCCTACTACCACCTGAGATCCCTAGTCCGAGAATTGCTCTTCGACACCACAACCGCATCCAGCCCATACGTGCACGCACTGATCTCTATAAGAACAGCCCAGTCCCAACCATTGTAAAAATTATCGATAACTTGTAATAAATCAGTGTACTCACTCCCAGTAAACACGACTCCTTGCACTGTCACTATGTTGAAATGAACTGTAGTTTGAGCTTTTCCCCAGCTAGTTATTATATGTCTTATTTGTGTCACTCATGTTACTTGTATATTATTTGTAATTCGTAACCCATTCCCCAAATATGTAACTGTATATTTTCAGCCTTCTGGCTGCCAAGCACTTTCAATAAACCGTTAATTATTATTATTATTATTATTTATATGTTGGCCGATACCAACTCACTCCCCTGAACCCTCCTCCCCACCGGACTATCAACAAGTTCTTGCCATAAGGTACTATCTCATTTGGCAAAGGAATGGAACCAGTGATGAATAGTGGTGAACAGTGCTTAACTCAGTGAAAAACAACTCGGCAGTTGAGTCTTACCTAAGCTAGCTAACCACCTTCACACAGTGAGGTCCCAGGTACCCGGTTATACTTCCCCTGAGACTCCACGATAGAGAGGCCTGGGACCACACCTCACCCACTTGAATGAGTGAGTCATGTGGACCACGTGGTGTCCCCAAGATGCTACGACACCACGTAGTGAATGTTTTGCTACAGCATCATCATGTGAAGTTCCTCATAACACCATCTGTGAGGTAACTGCTACATCATCAGGCCCCTCATAACGCCATCTGTGAGGGAGTTACTACACTACGTGTCTGGTGTTCAACACCTCACCTTACATGATCTATGCGTGCAAACATTAATCTGTATGTTCACTGTGTGCTCCTTCACCTTTCTCTAATGAGGGCTTTTGTTAAACCACCAATGTATGATGTACTAAGTCATTTGTGTCCAATGTATACTTTCGAAAAGCCCTTGTTTGGGGAAGGTAGGAGAGAGTAGTCGTCATTATTGTCCAAGCCACATTATTTATGTCTATATATAAGTAATGTAGGCTGGTTTTTAAATACCTCAATCCCCTAACGGTGCGGTTTGTATATTAAGAAATACCGAAGCCATACAGTACAACACCAGCGAATATGAAGTATCATCAACCGGCAACTGTTACTCACTCATACCTACATACATATAGAGAGTCTTTACAGAATGATAGCAGACACGAGGAAGACGAACAACAAGAGGAGAAGAGTTAGAAGAAAATCAACTTCAAGCTAAGAAGAAGAATACTGCTGACATTTCAAAACAAAACAACACACACACAATTCGCTCGACCAAAACACCGAGAAACCATGGCGAAACCCAACATGCACCGGACGCTTGACCTGACTCTATCCTGCCGCATCCAGGCGAGTTGCTGCTTAAAGTCCCTCACGCAAGCGCTGTTTAGCCACTGCACCTATTCTATCCTCCTAAAATTCACTTCAATCCCCCCCTGCCACTAGCATGTTATGTATGTATGTATGTATGTATGTATGTATGTATGTATGTATGTATGTATGTATGAATGAATGCTAACTGCAACTTTGCGTATTAAAACTCATTACTCTTACCGAAGTAATATAGTGCGTGGTTATGTTATGTCATGTTAGGATAGATTATAAACTACATTGGGTTACATTTCGTGAGGTTCGGTGACGCTACAGGAAGTTAGGTGAGGTACCTGGAGGTTAGGTGAATGTTGACTGACTGACAATTATTAGGAAGTGGTTCCAACACGTTCACACACAACCTATACTCATACCACAAGTCCAGAATTAGAGAGGATCATGTTATTGGATATATTTTCAACGATTTATTCAGTGTCTAACCAACTCTTTAGCGATTTAAATGTGGACCTAAAATTAGGTCCGTATATTTGTTTGTCGTGGTGGTGGTGGTGGTGTGCGCCCGTCCATCAGGTTGATTAACCACCAAAACCATAAAGGGTGCGGCCCTGCCGTTTCAGGGCATACACCATATCCATGGCGGTGACGGTCTTCCTTTTTGCGTGCTCGGTGTAGGTGACGGCGTCACGGATGACGTTCTCCAGAAACACCTTGAGGACGCCGCGGGTCTCCTCGTAGATGAGGCCGGATATACGTTTAACACCTCCACGCCGAGCTAGACGACGAATGGCGGGCTTGGTGATACCCTGGATGTTGTCACGAAGCACCTTACGATGACGCTTGGCGCCACCCTTTCCAAGTCCCTTGCCTCCTTTGCCTCGTCCAGTCAGGTTGTTGTGGTTGCTACTACAGGTGGTCCTGGTGTGGCTTCGCCCACGGTTTGGTGGGAGTAGGTGGCGTGCTGTGGACGCAGCGGTAGTATCGTTCATCCAAGGCCGTCCCTCCCTCTTGGAGGTGGGGCGTAGCTTGCGGATGACGCATGCGGCACTCGTGGCCAATGAGGTGGCCACTGAGGTGGAGAATGTCTGTATATAAGCCCGCCCGCCTGCTGGGCCGCCCGTATTGACTATTTCGTCGTCGAGATGGCCCGTACTAAACAGACTGCCCGCAAGTCCACTGGAGGCAAGGCTCCACGGAAGCAGCTTGCCACCAAGGCAGCTCGCAAGTCCGCCCCAGCCACCGGTGGTGTCAAGAAGCCCCATCGTTACAGGCCCGGAACCGTCGCCCTTCGTGAGATCCGTCGTTACCAGAAGAGCACAGAGCTACTCATCAGGAAGCTGCCCTTCCAGCGCCTGGTGCGTGAGATCGCCCAGGATTTCAAGACTGACCTGCGCTTCCAGTCGCCTGCCGTCATGGCTCTGCAGGAAGCCTCTGAGGCTTACCTGGTGGGTCTTTTCGAGGACACCAACCTGTGTGCCATTCACGCCAAGCGCGTTACCATCATGCCTATGACATCTCAGGCTGGTTCGCGCATCATGGAGAGCGTAAGTCCTCTTCTTAGACAAACAAAAGCACAACAAAACCTACCAGATTTGAGTAACTCGGCCCTTCTCAGCCAAAGAACTGTTCTGAAGATAATTTTCTTGACAATCGAAATGGTTGGTGGTAGGAGAGCGTTAATTTCGGTTACCCAAATCGCCTAACGGTAAGTTGGTAACATTCGTGCAGGCACGATTGTATAGTAGGTCATCAATTCGGGAGGTGGGTGCAACAAACAAGAGCTAGTAACAAATAAAGATATAAACAATAAATAAATAAATAAATAAATAACTAAGATAAAATAAAATAAAATAAAATAAAATAAATTGTTTACATGAAATAGGCGTGCTGCAAACAAGAAATGAAGCCCAAACACACTCCAGGTATGTCACTTTGCAGTGGGTGTGAAACTACTCCACGCAGAATTTATTTATTTATTTATTTATTATGTTTCGATTTAGTCCTGTTTCTACGCCAATAGAGAATGCAGATTATTATAATTTTTTTATTATTTCCCTCTCAATACATCACTGTCGGTAACTGTCTCTTTAACATGTAACTGTGGCTCCGATGGAGCCGATTAAGTTGTAGTAGTGGGATGGCGTGTTTATTGTGCACAAGTAACCTCTTACTTGGAAGAGGTGTACTTGGTGACAGCCTTGGTGCCCTCAGACACGGCATGCTTGGCCAGTTCACCGGGCAGCAAGAGTCGGACAGCTGTCTGGATTTCCCGACTTGTAATGGTGGAGCGTTTGTTGTAGTGCGCCAGGCGGGAAGCCTCGGCAGCGATGCGCTTGAAGATGTCGTTCACGAAAGAGTTCATGATGGACATAGCTTTGGAGGAGACTCCTGTGTCGGGGTGCACTTGCTTCAGTACCTTGTAGATGTAGATGCTGTAGCTTTCCTTCCTCCTGCGCTTCTTCTTCTTGTCACCCTTGGCAATGGCCTTCTGGGCCTTTCCAGCCTTCTTGGCAGCCTTTCCGGAAGTTTTGGGAGGCATGGCGGCACAGTTACTCGTGGCGCGGAGCGAGAGAATTGAAAACTGGCCCGACTAACTTTTCCTTATATACCGAACGGGCCGCTCAGGATCAGACTGGCTGCAGCTACGGCTCTCTTACATTGGTTGGGTCCGCGAGACGGCCACCTGGCCTGATCCTGAGCTTGGTATAAAAGACCAAGGTGGCGGGCGGAAATTTAACTCCTATCACGAAAAGCAGCAGCAGCAACATGTCAGGACGCGGCAAGGGAGGCAAGGTGAAGGGCAAGTCAAAGTCCCGTTCTAGCAGGGCCGGACTCCAGTTCCCCGTGGGTAGGATCCACCGTCTCTTGCGTAAAGGCAACTATGCTGAGCGTGTTGGTGCAGGTGCACCTGTGTACCTTGCAGCCGTCATGGAGTACCTGGCAGCAGAAGTGCTCGAGCTGGCCGGTAACCCCGCCCGCGACAACAAGAAGACCCGCATTATCCCGCGTCATCTTCAGCTTGCCATTCGCAATGACGAGGAGCTGAACAAGCTCCTGTCTGGAGTCACCATTGCCCAAGGGGGTGTCCTTCCTAACATCCAAGCTGTGCTCCTCCCCAAGAAGACAGAGAAGAAATAAGAACCCAAGGTTCGTTCACACAAGACAACCTAACCAAACAGGCTCCTTTCGGAGCCACAGGATATCACTTAAAGAGAGAAATATACGACATCAACGTTTTGCAGGATAACACTCTATTTTACGTGTAATTAGCATAGTATTGTGGAAATAGAGTGAAATTGATTTTGAATGGTGTAGATGTGAAGGGCGGTTGTGGGGGCCTGGGGTGGGGGACTTAAACGGGACTTAGAAGGGCGCAGAAGCAGCAGCAGCAGCAAGGGAGGCGACCTTATTTTCACTCTGGTTCATTGACAGTACACATTTACCAGCAGCATACATTGGAGTCATATTGTAATTGTAGACTAATCAGTGTGTGGGCTAGCCAATTTGGGATAAACAGCAAGAATGTAATGTCCTCAATGAAGTAATGACATAGTTCAAGATGTCTTTGACAGTGTCACATTCAATAATATAGTGCTTTAAAGGTGTATCACAAAGTTTACATGCTGAGTGTTCCGGTATGGGTACAGCGTTACTAACTAGCCAGATGTGTCTGTATCCTAACCTAATTCTGGCCACGACTACATCACACAGGCAAGTTGTTTGGACACTCTTCCTAGCCCCCTTGGTCCCTGTTCACCTACCTACTGTAGCAGTAAGTAGGTACCTGTTGTAAATCGAAAGGTTGCCAATTCGTATTCAGGGAAAGTTGTTGGAGCTTCTAAACTTGAACTGACACAATCCGAGGAGTGGTGACCCGAGGATCACAGACACTAGCTCTCCCACTACAAATCCCTTCCTAACCTCCTGCTCCTTCCTATGTCCTCCCAAAATTGAACCATGCTATCGCAAAGGTAATAATACAGGTAGAGACAACAACATATTTTCCTATTGTCTTATTATATATTAATAACAGAAACGCTGCCGCCATCCCGGAGGCTTTACATTGTCTCACTGTTCATTCCCTCCACAATTCTTCCTCTTACTTCTTCTTCTTCTTCTTCTTCTTCTTCTTCTTCTTCTTCTTCTTCTTCTTCTTCTTCTTCCATCCATACTTTATTAACGGTGTATGTAAGTTTCACCATGTTTTGCACTACAGCGGTAGAGCAAAGTATATTTTGTTAGCAATAAACCAAAAGCATATTTTATGGCCTAATCATCACTACATAGAACACCACCCATAAAGCATGATACTAGTAGACCACAAAAACTGCTATAAACCCCCAAAGCATATTTTATTGCCTAATCATCACTACATAGAACACCACTCATAAAGCATGATACTATTAGACCACAAACTGCTATAAACCCCAATAATATACTATACCAGTGACTCTAATTGTGTTACCCAATATTATACGAAATAATACTATAAAACATAATAATAAACACACTATTAGTAAGTATATTGAATGTAATAAATCTAAGGAGAAGTAAAAAAAAAAAAACAACAACATAACAATAAACGAGAAGAGTGTAGAGTATTTTGTGCAAAACTATTATAAATTAGTAGATGGGTCTAAAGATAACGTATGTGAAGGAAAAGGTGTGCTCTCCACTCAAACTTTCTTTTTATGAAATCTCCTACTCCCCAGCTGAGCGGTACGCCCAATGGGAAACAAAACGTGGCACATAACACGCCGCCCGCCAGCTCTGGCTCGGTGAATAGGAATCAGTAATCGGGCGGAGTATAAACAACACCGCCGCCAATGTGCTCCTCCCATCTCTGAGGAAATCTGGCGGGCAACTTTGTATTATATTAGCATGTAATAATAATAAAAATAATAATAATAATAATACTACTACTAATAATAATAATAATAATATTAATAATAATATATTAATAATAAGAACATGCAATTACATTTTATAAATAATATACTAACAAAATAGGTACAGCCTACTATACTTAACTATAATAGGTTAGGTTGCGTAGGAGGATCTAAAAAGTACAGTAGTATATACACACACACACACACACACACACACACACACATACATATAGACAACAAACTAAATTAGAAACCACACGTCAGTGAAGTTATCAAATCCTCCAGTTTCTGTCTCCACCTCCTACGCCGACTCAAGTCCCTCGGTGTTCCTGCACACGAGCTCCTCAGTGTTTACACAACATTCATACTTCCCAAGCTCACCTATGCCTCCTCCACCTGGTCTTCCTCCCTAAAGGCCACACAACGTAAACACCTAGAAAAAGTGCAAAAGAGGCCATGCAAGATTATTCTCTACCCTTCCTACTCCACATATCAAGAAGCGCTCAACACACTGACCGACCCTTTAGACTCTCACTGACCATCACCACGACCTCATCTGCAAATTTGGTAAGAAGCTTCTACACCATCCCCGACACCGGCTCCTACTACCACCTGAGATCCCTAGTCCGAGAATTGCTCTTCGACACCACAACCGCATCCAGCCCATACGTGCACGAACTGATCTCTATAAGAACAGCCCAGTCCCAACCATTGTAAAAATTATCGATAACTTGTAATAAATCAGTGTACTCACTCCCAGTAAACACGACTCCTTGCACTGTCACTATGTTGAAATGAACTGTAGTTTGAGCTTTTCCCCAGCTAGTTATTATATGTCTTATTTGTGTCACTCATGTTACTTGTTTATTATTTGTAATTCGTAACCCATTCCCCAAATATGTAACTGTATATTTTCAGCCTTCTGGCTGCCAAGCACTTTCAATAAACCGTTAATTATTATTATTATTATTATTTATATGTTGGCCGATACCAACTCACCCCCCTGAACCCTCCTCCCCACCGGACTATCAACAAGTTCTTGCCATAAGGTACTATCTCATTTGGCAAAGGAATGGAACCAGTGATGAATAGTGGTGAACAGTGCTTAACTCAGTGAAAAACAACTCGGCAGTTGAGTCTTACCCAAGCTAGCTAACCACCTTCACACAGTGAGGTCCCAGGTACCCGGTTATACTTCCCCTGAGACTCCACGATAGAGAGGCCTGGGACCACACCTCACCCACTTGAATGAGTGAGTCATGTGGACCACGTGGTGTCCCCAAGATGCTACGACACCACGTAGTGAATGTTTTGCTAGAGCATCATCATGTGAAGTTCCTCATAACACCATCTGTGAGGTAACTGCTACATCATCAGGCCCCTCATAACGCCATCTGTGAGGGAGTTACTACACTACGTGTCTGGTGTTCAACACCTCACCTTACATGATCTATGCGTGCAAACATTAATCTGTATGTTCACTGTGTGCTCCTTCACCTTTCTCTAATGAGGGCTTTTGTTAAACCACCAATGTATGTACTAAGTCAATTGTGTCCAATGTATACTTTCGAAAAGCCCTTGTTTGGGTTAGGTAGGAGAGAGTAGTCGTCATTATTGTCCAAGCCACATTATTTATTTCTATATATAAGTAATGTAGGCTGGTTTTTAAATACTTCAATCCCCTAACGGTGCCGTTTGTATATTAAGAAATACCGAAGCCATACAGTACAACACCAGCGAATATGAAGTATCACTGTAACCGGCAACTGTTACTCACTCATACCTACATACATATATAGAGTCTTTACAGAATGATAGCAGACACGGGGAAGACGAACAACAAGAGGAGAAGAGTTAGAAGAAAATCAACTTCAAGCTAAGAAGAAGAATACCAAGACATTTCCTCCAAACAAGAAAACAACACACACACAATCAAGCCGACCAAACACTGAGAAACCATGGCGGAACCCAACATGCACCGGACGCTTGACCTGACTCTATCCTGCCGCATCCAGGCGAGTTGCTGCTTAAAGTCCCTCACGCAAGCGCTGCTTAGCCACTGCACCTATTCTATCCTCCTAAAATTCACTTCAATCCCCCCTGCCACTAGCATGTTATGTATGTATGTATGTATGTATGTATGTATGAATGAATGATAACTGCAACTTTGCGTATTAAAA
>NW_024734182.1:0-11453 GCF_018991925.1 Homarus americanus | reverse complement strand
ATATACTGTACATGGCGCGTCTTCACGATACTGTATATAGAAAAGTAGCATCAAGTGTTGTGTTGCGCAGCAGAGACGACTGAGGGCTCACACGGGTCCCAGTTTTAGGTCCTGATTATAAAAGGACTTCATCGTACCTAGGACTGAGACGGATTAGAATTAAGAACCTACTAGGATCTTGGTAGATTAGGTTAGGTTAGAGTCTATGTGGACTGGGCCCGTTTAAACAATCACCCACACAACCACCAGACCAGGGCCACAACAAGACCGAAAAGTGTAAAGAAACAAAAAAAGTTGACCTAAATATTAAAATGTCTACACAATGACAAATATCGCCTCTTAATCATTATTTTTCGAGTCTGACCACACGATAAAACCCTCCAGTGTCTGATAAAGGTTCTCCAGATACCGCTGACAACACGATATGGCCATTAAAACCCAGCGGGGGTGGAGTGGCGGGTAGTGACTCAATGTGGCCTGGCAGGTTTTTTTTTTTTTTTACGATTAAATTCACCAAGGCACAGGTCACTGACCACATCGGACACTAAGGTGTACGTGTTCCCCCCCCACCCTGTCTGTTACTGTGACTCCCCAAAACCTCACGCTGTTGCTTGTTACTGGTACCAGGCTCTTGATAGTAATGTCAGATGCTCCTTGCTTTATTTTCATATCACTAAGGCTTATTACTCTCTCTCTCTCTACTACCACCACGTGATGGTCGGAATCCACAACAAATACTAGATTCTCTGTTCCTTTAATGTGTTATTCGTCTTTTCTTACTGATGTGAAGGATGTGTTGTGTTGTAGCTCCGTTATTGGTTCAGGGTCCTCATTGTATCACTCTAGTTTAATATCTGTCTCGCTTCCCATCATATAGAGTCACCCACCACCAGCCTGTTCTAGCTGTCCGTCCCACCACTTAGCATCACCCATCACCAGCCTGTTCTAACTGTCCGTCCCACCACTTAGCATCACCCATCACCAGCCTGTTCTAACTGTCCGTCCCATCACTTAGCATCACCCATCACCAGCCTGTTCTAACTGTCCGTCCCACCACTTAGCATCACCCATCACCAGCCTGTTCTAACTGTCCGTCCCATCACTTAGCATCACCCATCACCAGCCTGTTCTAACTGTCCGTTTCGTAAACCACACGACGTCTGGCTCTCCTAGATATGCTGATTGACAACGTGAAGGTATGTCAGTCAGTGTGAGTTAAGGAGAGTGACTTCTGTAGTGGGGAAGGAGTGAGTTAAGATTGAGTTTAGGCCTCAGTTCTTAATAGGCCCCGATCCATTAGGTGTGGGGCCCATTTGACGAGCCACCAATAATTTAGTAGTGCGGTAGTGAGAACGTCATCACCTCTCACAGTTGCAGCAGTAGAGACGACATAAGGGAAGTGTGTTGACATAGTCTGTCGTGTTATTCACCCAAGCGATACACCCGGGTCACACAACAATGTTTCTTATTTGATTACAGTTCCCAATATTTTCGTCCCCCCCCCCCAACACATTGCCCTAACATCTATCATGGTTATTACCCTCCCACACATCCCCTTACATAAACCTCGACTACCCTCACACATCCAGTCTCTCCACATATACACTCCCCCCTCACACACACACACTTCATAACTCGTAGTTAACTTGTGTAGTCACTCCTTGTCTATCTCACTTTAGTACCGTAACTGTTCTGAAACTGTTAAAAGATCCAGTCCTCCTTGTCATCATGTACAAGTAATATTATTTACCACTAATATTACTTGTGTATTTCTTGACAACAAAGTGACCCACTCATCTCTGTTTAGTTTATATTTTCAGTTTTTTGCCTGCCATATTTTTCAATAAACCGTTTAATTATTATTACTACTGTACTACACACTTCCAACGTTTCCCGACACCCACAATCTGACACTATCCAGTTTATCCTATGTTGTTTTTACGTGTTTTTCTCTATATGAAAAACTATAATAAATACTAAATTGCTGTTATTAATAACTTATATACTGTAATTATATGTTATGGGAGGGTAGTGTGGAGCGATGGTGAGGCGCGGTGGGGGTGGTTGTGGGAACAGGGGCAGTGTAGAGGGTCGCCATCAGTAGCCAACACACACACACGTCACACATGCCAGTCACCATTACCGCCACCACCAACCACACACTAGTACACACCTTCCTCATATCGCAACACCATCATCATCTTCATCAGCCAATCACAGTCGCCTCTTTTTATCATCTTCCTTCCTCGCCCAATCACACGCGAGAGTGGGAATGGCGCGTTTTTTATCAATCCCAAAACCCGCCCCTTTCCTGTATGTGGTGTAATTATTGGAGGCCGGCGGTAATGCGCGGCGCCCCATTGGTTGAGGCTGCAGCTGCCGGGTTATTCAGGTAATAGGAAGGTCCTCATAAAGAAGTCAGAACGTGATTTATCGGCGGGTGTGTGGGAGCCATGGGGAGGACGTGTGTGTCTCCTCCTCCATTTAGTGAAGTTTCTCTCTCACATTGTATTATCACACCACCTGAATGATCCCCTTCACACATAACTCACCAAGTCTTGTGTTTTATTAGTTAGTGATGATGTGATAATATTTTTGAGGCGTATATGATAAGTGTGTTTGGTAGTGCATTCTAAACCTCCATTACATAAGTGGGTGTGTGGGATACCACCGTCCACCCCCTCCTTCTTCACTACCTCCTCCTATACACTCCTTTCCCTCCCTTCACCCCCTCCCCTTCTCTCCATCCCCCCCTCCCCCACCACCTCCTCTAACCCTTACCCTTAGCGGTGAAAAATCCCTCATTGTGGCTCCAAATCTTTTAAAATGGCAAAGAAAACCTTTTCCCATGAGGCGGACGGACGGGTGGAGCCAAAAGAGCTTTCCTGAAATTCGTTATGATTTTCTCGGCTAGTCCATCCCTCGGGCCACGGCGGTTTCTACAGGGTTTTCTCAGGGTTTTCTCAGGGACTCTCTCCGGTTTCTGCGGGTGTTCCCAGGGCTGAGGTATTTACAGGTCAAGACGTTATGTGACTGTTAACTGTCTGGGAGGGAAGGAGGGGGTGACGGATGCCGAGGCTTTGTTCTGTCCCCTTCCGCCCCGACGTGTCACCTGAGACCCGCCAGCCAGTTACGACAGGACTGTGTGACCATTGCTATTATCACCACCACCTACTACTGCCACCACTACCACTGCTATTATCATCACTACCACCACCATTTCTGTGACTACCACCACGTATCACCACTCACCACCACGTCATCTGCACCACTTTTAATCACCACTAATCCTACTACTAACGTGACCACTGCTGTTATCACCACCACTACCACAACCGCCACCACCACCACCACCACCACCACAGCCACCACCGCCAACACTGAAACTTGTTACTGTTCGCTTTGTGTCCATTCCTCTCCCCTCCCCTTCTCTGTCTTTCTTCCATCTTCTTTCTCTTCTCTCCTCTTTCTCCTCCTTCTTTCTTCCTTCTCACTTTCCTCCTACTCCTTATCTTCTTCCTTCTCCTTCCTCCGCCTCTTCTTCTTCCTCTTCCCCTTTACGCCCCTCCTCTTGTTCCTCCTCTTCTCATTCTCCTCCTCCCCCTCCTTCCCCTCCACCCTCCTTCCTCTCCTCCTCCCCTCCTCCCTCCTTCTCTCCTCCTCCCCTCCTCCCCTCCTTCCCCTCCCCCATCCTCCTCCCCCCTCCTCCCCCTCCTCCCTCTCACCCCTCCCCCTCCCCTCTCCCTCCCCTCCTTCCCCTCCCCCTCTCCCTCCCCCTCCCCACCTCTCCCCCTCCCCTCCCTCCTTTCCCCCTTCTCCTCCTCCCCCTCTCCTCCCCCTCCCTCCCCTCTCCCTCCCTCCCCTCCTCCCTTTCCCTTCCCCTCCCCTCCTCCCCCTCTTCCTCTCCCCCCTCCTCCCCTCTCTCCCCTCCCCCTCCCCCTCCTCCTCCCCTCTCCCTCCTCCTCTCCCCTCCTCCTCCTCCTCCCCTCCTCCCCCTCTCCTCCTCCCCTCCTCCCTTTCCTTCCCCTCCTCCTCCCCTCCTCCCCTCCTTCCCTCCTCCCCCCTCCCTCCCCTCTCCCTCTCCCCTCCCCTCCCTCCCTCCCCTCCCCTCCCTCCACCCCTCCCCCTCCCTCCTCCCCTCCCCCTCTCCCTCCCCCTCCTCCCCCTCCCCTCCTCCCCCTCCTCCCCTCCTTCCCCTCCCCCCTCCCTTCCCCTCCCCCTCCTCCCCCCTCTCTTCCCCTCCCCTTCCCTCCTCCCTCACCCAAGGAGATGGACGAGAGATACAAGTCGTGTAATATCCGCTGAGGACGCTGCTAGTGACGTCATCATCTCAGGCCTGGCCTGGCGTGGACTTGGAGCCTATACCTATAGTCTTAGTAGCCCCATTGCTTACATTGCCCCGTAGCCCGTCCTCGACAAGCTATACCTGATTTATGGGTTCATCGTGTAGCCCCCTTCCGTCCCTCACTCCCCCCTCTCTCAGTAGTGGCTGTATAAGAAACGTGTAAAATACTCCAGCTATATAGTAAACGTGTTTGTATGTATAGCCTCAGTTGTGCTACACGATGAAAAACTACTAGACGATGGCAGGTCTGTGGCACCTTGGGGAGTCTAGCCAGTTACACCAAGTTACCTCCGTGAATTTCCGCCTTTATTTAGTTGTGGTCGTATTCTTTAATACGCTAGTTGTTAACATTTAGGTGAGAATAAGTAAATATTATCAAAACATCATTGAAAAACTCTTAAGTGACTTTGTAATATAATTCAGTCGAGATAATAATATAAACACGAACGTGCTGGTCAAGCTCAGAGCTGTCCAGGGGTCATCTGGCCCTCCGGGTCGAGGTTGATCGGTGTTTTTTTTCTTTTTTCTTTCAATTGTTTGAATATGTGTTAAAGTCATTACTGTGTTAACAATATAATATAAAAGACAAAGAACATTTAAATATACGTATTTAGTTTCAGGGTTTAATTAGTTATTTATTACTTACATTTATTACTATGATATTTGTTTTCGTCTCATGTGTACAGTTTAAGTCTTTACTGTTGTTTAAGTAACTTTAGATTTAGTTGTTTTTCTCCCAAACTTATGTTGACATTTACATTGTTTAGAATATATCATATAACGCGTCATGATCATCCTGTGTTTATAAAGATCTGAGTTAAGTAATATTCCTTAAGGTTAAGTTACTTAAACTATTCACGTGGACCTAATATGATGACCTACATGGTCACCTATGGCCAGTGTGTGTGTCCGCTAAGTAGGGGTAAAGGAATACTTTTATTGTTATAATAATGTAAATTAATTTACACATAATAATATTATCACTGTTTCATATAAGACGTCATTTACAATCATAAGATATTCAAATATACCTAAAGCAGGTTACGTTACGTTACGTTACGTTATGTTTTGTATGAAGCTTTTCATTTGTATGTATTACTGTAAGGAAAAAATGACAATAAGTGTTAAATTTAATACAAATGTAAACTAAAGTGTAAAAAAATCAGAAGGAAAAATGACAATATAAATTGGATTGTCGGCCATAAACTTGGTAACACCTTTTGTATTAACCGATACGTGATGCCTTAATGAGCCTTAAGACACTGGTGCCGTTCTCACTGTAAGGCTGCTATAATTCTCTGACGCTGTTGTACACAACCGACTTGGTTGTTCCCACGGGTGTAGAGATTAACCAATGGCCTCCAGGCTGCTGGCACGAGGAACAACATTGATAGCCATTAAAAATTTAGATTGTTTGGGCCGAAATACTTTTACTTACGAAACACTGCTAGCATGTATTGGCAAGGGCAGCCCGGAACCGTCAGGAACTCCGCCGATTGGATCCCATAGGCCACCCTTCTTCGCCAATCTCCTTAGGTGCTGAGGCAACTGGGGGTCTTCAGGACTCCGCCGAGAGGGCCAGAACAGCCGTCCTCACGCCCCCAAGGAGTGATGCTAGCGAAGGTCCCGCTGGACCCCCGAGTAAAGTTGAGACTTTTCCTCTATTTCTCTTTAAGACAGAGAGGCAACACTGGCTAGTGACGCTAAGAGTATCTACTGTCATATCTTGATATATTATGACTTATTTTATAGTGTCGTCCACAACACACTTAGACCTTGGTGTTTGTTTCTGTGAGTTAAGGAGATACAGTGAGTCAACCTGAGACGTTAGTCAGCTGGTGCACAAGTTTTGAATTACGATCACAAGTACTCATATTTCATTATTTCTATTATCCTCGCTGGGTGGGAGATATAAACTAATGTTATAGTTATAGGCACCAATAACTCATGTAATGTTATCGGTATACAGTCCCCAGTAACTTATTGACATATTCTTCACAGTTTTTTTTTTTTTACGGGATTAGTCAGGTCACAGGTCAATGACCCACATCAGGGCCTGGGGGGCGAAAATATAATAATAATAATAATAATAATAATAATAATAATAATAATAATAATAATAATAATAAAAGAGAGAAACATTATATGTATGTTGTGTTGTCAAGGTAAAAGAAACAATTGTGACCTGCAATTGTGTAAAAATGAGGCAGAAAGTCAATAAGAAGTGTGACGTAGATGTTTCATATTTATATACAGTAGCATAATGAAGTGATGATCTTCACGGCCAGGAGGAGTTGTGCTGAAAGCCCGACGGTGTGTTCAGTGTCTTCCAGGAGCAGTATGATAGTGTGTAAGTTGGTGGATGATAAAGTGGCAACACACTGTAGGAGCCTCCTGAGGGATCCTCCACGTAATAAATGGTGAGTTATTGACGTGGGTCTTGTGTGTGTGTGTGTGTGTGTGTGTGTGTGTGTGTGTGACCTGTGGTGAAATGGTCAGCATCATGCCCGAGTTCGATCCTCGGGCAGGGTGAAACTATGGGCAAGTTTCTTTACGCCATTTGCCTCTGTCTACCCAGCAGTAATTGGTACCCTGGATGTTAATCGATTTGTGGATCGTGTTCCGGGGTAATGGTTAGCCAGTGCAGTTGGCGAGCTGTCCAGTCTTCTCGGACTATTCCTTGACACTGGGTCATGCAGCTCGTTAACTTAATGGTGAGGTTGTTGTGTTGGCGACAGCTTCTACACTTTAACAAATTCACGCCTAGGAGGCCCTTGGGCCGGCCATCCTCGATTTCGAGGGGCTTCCATTATTATGTGTGTGTGTGCTATATAATCCACTATGGATGTGGTAATCATTATTTTACTTGGACTGATGGATGACACGTAGGAGTGGATGTCGTCGCTCTATATGCGGTGGATGAATGTTGGAGGAGGTGACGACGGGTAGCATGAATAAGCTGGTTTACATTCTACCTTACCTATCATGCCTATGGCGACTGTATCCTGCCTACTGCTCGTATCACGGTGATAGCATGCCAGGTTCGTATAATCTAGCATGGGATGACGTACAAATAAAGAGATGAACATTTAATATACGATATAATGGACGTTACTAGTGAGCTTTGGGTAGTACAAGTGGCTGGTACAGGTCGATGGTGATAGTATAGTGAGTAACCATAATTACTGGCCCATCCACAGGTCGAGCGTAGTGTGGGTAGAGGTCCTTGTGGACAGCGGCTCACACAGTAGCAACTCGCACACCAACACAGCATAAGACCCTTGAATACTTATCACCAGTCGTTCAGGTCATACCTCCTTTTACTCTGAATATAAGGTAACTTTTACTACTCCCACTAACGTGAAATAAATAAATTATAACTTATGTCTACTGGAGCAGTAACATGTCCACTACCCACCAGTAAAAGGACACAGCATCAATTTGGGAATATGTCTGAGGCCAACGCTGGAGTATCTGGTGATGTCCCGCACTACATGATCTTGTCAGGACCACAGTACAGCAGCAGGCCAAGTCTCATGCTATATGTTAACAGATACAGTCCTCTGATACACTGAACACACCGTCGGGCTGTCAGTACCACTCCTCCTGGCCGTGAAGATTATCACCTCATTAGCTGCCTGTTTATGAATATTAAACTATGAAACATCTACACTACACCTCTAACCAGTGGTAATTAATGTTAATATTACTTATACCATAATGTGAAGCATCCGGCAATAAGTTACTAGGGACTACAAGCCTTATAACATTACATGAATTACTGGGGACTATATGCCTATATACTTTATATAAGTTACTTAGGACTATATAACTATAACATTAGTTTATATCTCCCACCTAGCGAGGATAATAGAAATAATGAAATATGAGTACTTGTGATCGTAATTCAAAACTTGTGCACCAGCTGACTAACGTCTCAGGTTGACTCACTGTATCTCCTTAACTCACAGAAACAAACACCAAAGTCTCGGTGTGTTGTGGACGCCACTATAAAATAAGTAATAATATATCAAGATATGACAGTAGATACTCTTAGCGTCACTAGCCAGTGTTGCCTCTCTATCTTAAAGAGAAATAGAGGAAAAGTCTCAACTTTACTCGGGGGTCCAGCGGGACCTTCGCTAGCATCACTCCTTGGGGGCGTGAGGACGGCTGTTCTGGCCCTCTCGGCGGAGTCCTGAAGACCCTCAGTTGCTTCAGCACCTAAGGAGATTGGCGAAGAAGGGTGGCCTATGGGATCCAATCGGCGGAGTTCCTGACGGTTCCGGGCTGCCCTTGCCAATACATGCTAGCAGTGTTTCGTAAGTAAAAGTATTTCGGCCCAAGCAATCTAAATTTTTAATGGCCATCAATGTTGTTCCTCGTGCCAACAGCCGGGCCCACGATCACTTGTTACCATCTATACCACTTACAGATTGATCATAATTGAAAGAAAATTAACTACTGCTACGCTTCAGGATTCACTTCCCTTAAGGATGACGTTGCATTAAGACACATAAAAATAACTACTTTGTATTATAATAATAAGCCACCTTTTATTGTCTGTTGTCACTCTTAGTTGTTAATGGCACCTGACACCTTAATAGTACAGCAGTCTGATATGATGAATTACCTGTAAGGGTCATAAATATGCCCGGCTCTACAGTGTATAGCATCATGACTTGTTTTATTAGTACATGGGATATTTCTCAATGTATGTGGATAAAATTAGGAACTTGTATTATATGAACTAATGAACAAATTCTCATCTTTCAGTTTTTGTAATATAAACAATGAGATTCCTTAGACTAGGTACAAGTAAAAAATAAAATATTTTCCTCTCCTTTGGTACGATTGTATATATCAATTGAATATTAAAACGCGTTATGTTATGACTCATAACATATCGTTGCTCATAAGTTATGAGCAACGATAGCCTACTGTTTCACGGACAATAATTTGACATAAGATACAATAATTTAAAATAAGGGATTTTCAACAGTCTATTGATTACTGAACCGTGTATATCAAGTTATCTCAAGAACCTAGAGTATGGCGCCTCCCTCACTACTCTCTGAAACAGCTTCAGTAAGTAAGGCTGCAGTTCAGGTGCGAACTTTCAAGGGTTCTGTGTAGTATTGTACATTAAGGTGTGGTTTGCACACTGTCCTGTCAGGAGCCTTGAGTATCATACACGTACTGTACACACATTAATTTTGTTTTGCTAACTATCAGTATGTAATTTCAACCTAACCTAATTATCAATGAGTTATTTAACCTAACCTAATATAACCTAAACTACTTATGCCAACCCAACATAACCTAAGAAATCGACCCAACAAAACTATCATGAAATAATTCAACCTAACCTAACCTAACCCAAGCTCATATTTGTCTCCGGCTGAAGTATACCTGACCACCTTTATGTCGTCCCATTAGGAAGCTGATGAGTCTGTGTTATATTTGTTCCTCATTACAAAACGAAATAAATCTTTAAATAATGGTACAGCGGACGACACACACCTATTGCTGTGTTTGGTGACGCGTTGGTTAATGGTGACATGTTGGTTAATGTTGACTCGTAGGTTAATGGTGACGTGTAGGTTAATGGTGACGTGTAGCATAAGAGTAAAGTGCTGGTTAATGGTGAGGTGTTGGTTAATGGTGACGTGTTGGTTTATGTTGACCTGTTAGTTAATGGTGACGTGTTAGTTAATGGCAACGCCTTGGTTAATCGTGACGAGTTGATGGTTAATGGTGACGTGCTGGCTAATGATGACGTGTTGGTTAATGATCTCCCCACTTCATTTTGCTAAGGGTCAAGACTCGTGTTCCTGCCTCACTTCCAACCTACACCGCCTCACTCACCCCTCTGGCAGGTAACACACTCTGGTCCCGCACCCCTCTGGCAGTTAACACACTCTGGGTAACACACTCTGGTCCCGCACCCCTCTGGTAGGTAACACACTCTGGTACCACAACCCTCTGGCAGGTAGCACACTCTGGTCCCACAACGCTCTGGCAGGTAACACACTCTGGTCCCGCACCCCTCTGGTAGGTAACACACTCTGGTCCCACAACCCTCTGGCAGGTAACACACTCTGGTCCCACAACCCTCTGGCAGGTAGCACACTCTGGTCCCACAACCCTCTGGCAGGTAACACACTCTCGTCCCGCACCCTCTTGGTAGGTAACACACTCTGGTCCCACAACGCTCTGGCAGGTAACACACTCTGGTCCCGCACCCCTCTGGTAGGTAACACACTCTGGTCCCGCACCCCTCTGGTAGGTAACACACTCTGGTCCCGCACCCCTCTGGTAGGTAACACACTCTACAGTTACCTTCCCTCTGGTAGGTAACCTCTGGTCCCGCACCCCTCTGGTAGGTAACACACTCTGGTACCACAACCCTCTGGCAGGTAACACACTCTGGTCCCACAACGCTCTGGCAGGTAACACACTCTGGTCCCGCACCCCTCTGGCAGGTAACACACTCTGGTCCCTAACGCTCTAGTGAGTAACACACCTCTGGTCCCCAACCCTCCCTGGTAGGTAACACACTCTAGTCCCTAGCTTGCTCTGGTGAGTGGCACCTCTGGTCCCACAACCCTCTGGCAGGTAACACACTCTGGTCCCACAGCCCTCTGGCAGGTAACACACTCTGGTCCCACAACCCTCTAGCAGGTAACACACACTGGTCCCACAACCCTCTAGCAGGTAACACACTCTGGTCCCACAACCCTCTGGCAGGTAACACACTCTGGTCCCACAACCCTCTGGCAGGTAACACACTCTGGTCCCACAACCCTCTGGCAGGTAACACACTCTGGTCCCACAACCGTCTGGTAGGTAACACACTCTGGTCCCACAACCGTCAGGTAGGTAACACACTCTGGTCCCACAACCCTCTGGTAGGTAACACACTCTGGTCCCGCACCCCTCTGCCAGGTAACACATTCTGGTCCCACAACCCTCTGGTAGGTAACACACTCTGGTCCCACAACCCTCTGGCAGGTAACACACACTGGTCCCACAACCCTCTGGTAGGTAACACCTCTGGTCCCCAACCCTCTGGCAGGTAACACCTCTGGTCCCAACGCTCTGTTAG
>NW_024734181.1:0-23690 GCF_018991925.1 Homarus americanus | reverse complement strand
ATATTTCATTCTTCCTTACCAATCGTTCATCATAATTTATACTATAACCTCCTATAACATATAACAGAGAATTTGTGGCAGCAACAACTGCTGGGCTATGACCGAAATACATTGATGAACACTTAAACCATTTGTTCTGTGGGGAAATAAAAGAAAAAGGTAAAAGGAAGGGAGGGAGGTTATACAATTTTTTATCCGTTTTCACTAAGTATTACAAATTGTTCCACATCCTGGCTAAAATATTGAAATTCAAACCTTATTGTATATAATCTCAAATTGAGACTGCTCTAGCACCACACCGTTCCTCAGGGAGTGGTGTACAGTTTCTCCACTTGTTATCCTTAGGATCAAAATACTCCACATTAGCGACAGACATCTAAAAAAAAAGAAAATAAATACTTTAGGCTTTAGATTAAAACTGATTATTAAGATATGTAGGAATATTAATATATTTCATTTTTCTATTTCCATTCTTCCTTACCCAGTTCTCAGAACTGTCACCACCTATGACATATAACAGAGAATTTGTGGCAACATTTGTGGCAACAACTGCTGGGATATTTCGACCAAAATACATTGATGAACACTTAAACCATTTGTTCTGTGGGAAAGTAAAAGAAGAAAGGTAAAAGGAAGGGGGGAGGAGGGAGGTTATACAATGTTTTACTCCCTTTTCACTACAGTATTACAAAAATTCTTCCACATCCTAGCTACATCATTGTAATTCAAATCTTGTTGTATATAATAGTAAGAATTCATAAGTACAGCACTGGTAAATAATCTTACCTGTTCAAAAGAATATCTTTCCATTGATTTTTCCTCCTGAACACCACCTACTACATACAAAAAGTTATCCAAAACTGCAACACTCATAATGTCGTTGTGCCTGTAGGGGTTTGGTTGACCTATCATTGGTGGTAGATTCTTCCACTCCCCTGTCACAGGATTGTATGAGAGAAGATCACCCATGGGCTTGCGAGTGTACGTATATCCACCAACAATGTAGATAAGACCTTGATATTCTACTGTACCCATGCTGTAAAAAAAAAAAAAAAAAAAGACAGGCCGCTGCTACATTTTATCATTATTATCAGTAGTTCACACTATCAGTCAGTAAATCCAATTTGAAAATGGTTATTGTACTTACTTGGATCTAGCTTCTGGCATATTTGACTCTAATAATCTCCACTCATCTGCAATAGGGTTATATCTTTCAATCGTTTGGGATATGACCGCATCGGTCGATCCCGTCCAACGATTAAAGATAGTCAAACCACCAAAGGCATAGAGATAACCTCCATGAGCGCAAAATCCAAAATCACACCGTGGGAGCACCATAGAAGATATCCCGGTCCAATTATCTTTCTGAGGATCATAAACATCACCATTTGCCAAAATCTGATTATCATGTCCCCGTTTTTTTATTTCTATCTCCCCTCCAACAACGAAAATTTTCCCATGTAAGACTGCTATTCCTGGCCCACATCTCTCAATTTTCATGGGGCAAACTTTATGCCATTTCTGCTTAAAGATATCAAAACATTCGACACTTTTATATGTAAACAGATCTGTTCTTCGAAAGGGGACACAGATTTCTCTCTTTTGTCCACCTAAGACATAAATTTTCTTTCGTGTAGAAATTCTTGGCTGGACATACGAGGCTTCCCTTTTGGCCAAGTTTGTGTGCTGTTTAAGGTTAACCTTCAATCTGATATCAGCGGAGCACTCACCAATTGATTTTTCTATTAGTTTACTTGGAATTAAAGACAATTTCAGTCGTTTTAAAATGTCAAAATTCCAACAACAATATCTATTATTTATATCTTGTGCTTGTGTAATCCATCTGATGGCAGCAGAGAATACCTGCAATAAATAATAGAGAAAGATAAATTCGAGTTCAAATTTTTGTAAAAGTCAATTGAAAGTTGTACATATTAAATAAAAAAAAATATTTATATTTTACCTGAAACTCAGAGTCAATATGAAGATACTCTGAATCCAAAAAATACAGCAGAATTCTTCCGGAATCTCAAGAAATTCTTGCTCCATTGTCACTTCTACGAAATTGGAGAAGATGAAATCCCGGGAAGAATGCAGCAACCTTACTAAATTATGGGCCTCAGCAAACCTGTTTTTTAAAATAAAATAAATATGGAATTAGTTACGTATAGGTGCAGATAAAAATACATATTATATAAATAGTTTGAAAATAATTAATTATTATACTGTACGTACCGGTAAATTCCTAAAGCATTAGATGGATGAAGTTCCCTCTTGAGAAAATCTGTACAAACAAGTACAGCACGGGACATTATCAGCATGTTTGCAGCCGCAATTAACTCCTGTGCGTTTTCCACTATTATCTTGATGTTTCCTAAAGTATTTAAAAAACAAAAATAAATTTTCTATTTATAATTATTTCTTTTTGTTTTACATATAGCATAGCACTATGAAAACTTAAAATGTTTTCCCTTACCAGTATATATGAACTCGATGAGCAGTTTTAATATATTGGGTTTCATAAACTTCATTTCTATTGACTGTGTTGTTTTTTCAGCTAATCCACCAGTAAACATGGTCTTAAAATATTTGCTTCCCGCCGAGAGTATTACACGGTGAGCCTGTGGAATAAAATGTAATCTCCATCAGTTTTTTTATTTTTTTTTATTTGTCCCCGAGGGGGGCTAGTTTATTGATTGGGGTGGGTACGTTAAGGGGGCGTAAAAGTCTAGGTGAAGGGTCGTCGTCATAACATAGGTTTTGTCAAGTTTAAATAAAAATGAGAGATGGATTGAATTTGTAGGTGGTGGGGGGGGGAGGGAGTTCCTGGTTATGATAAAGATTGACGTGACATTAATATGTCGTCAAATACCAGGCCTATGACTGGGAGGAGGACTGGGAGGAGGGATATTTTGTGAGAAGGAAAAAGTGTTGGTAACGGCCTGGGACCTATAGGAGGAGGTCATGGGGCAAGTGGAGGATGTAAAATGAGAGAGGCCATAATAACAGTGCGGTGAGGTACCTATAGATGTAGACTGGTCGAACAATAGGAAGCCCAAATAAAACCACTGCTAGGAAGCAAGCCAAAATCAAACCACTGCTAGGAAGCAAACCAAAAATTAAACCACTTCTAGGAAGCATTCAGAGAAGTTAGGAGATTTCTTCCACTATTCCTTGGTCCTAGACTCCTGGGCAGTTAGGGCGGCGGCGGGTAGAGTGTGGACGGTGTACTTCGATATGGGTATAAAAGGTGGGTGATGGAGGGCAGGCAGAGAAGAAAGTGTAGGAGATAAATACAGGTAAATGTTTCACTCACTCACCTTCACAACTGATCCATCAGCTAATAATATTTCTACATCACATAACTCTTGTGACTGCCAGAGGAAATGTATGTAGTCTAGTAGGTAGTTCGGATAAGATTTACATTCCTCTTCCTCCTCCTTCTCCTCCTCGTTATGAGAGAGCTCCACACGTGCAGCCGCCATCTTCAGATACTAATGTAATACTAACTAGTTGTCAGTTTTATTTTTAGTGGTGTGGTGATATCTGGTAATACCCGTAGTGGTGGTGGTGGTGGTGGTGGTGGTGCTTCCGTTGCTTCTTCCAACAGTAACAAAACTAAACTACAGCCACACTCCTAAGACAGTCAAACCACCAAAGGTATAGAGATAACCTCCATGAGCGCATAATCCAAAATCACCATGGGAGCACCATAGAAGATACCCCGATCAAATTATCTTCCCAAAGCGGATCAGGATTATAAAGTTCATCGTCTGCCGGTTCAATTTCTATATGTAAGACTGCTACTTCTGGCCCTACACATCTCTCAATTTTCATTGGGCAAACTTTCTGCCATTTCTGCCTAAAGCCCATAAATGCTAGGTATTTAATTTTATTATTCTATATTTGTATATGCATAGCTAGGTTACACAGAAGATAGACTGCAAATGTTATTGCTCTATACTGTATGTGTGTGTGGGGGGGTATTAGTTACTTTGGTTAAAGCCAAGATTTATGTGTACTGTACAATATGTGTATAAAATATTAATGTAGTAGTCTTGTGTTTTCATATATAATGGTTGCCTTGCTACCTACTATAACATGCTCAACAATCTTGTAGATATTTAAATTTAAGATTATTTAAGAATTATACTGTTGGCTAAAATTTTACTAATGAATTGTTTTCTTTGCAGTACATCATGCAGATCTTCGTGAAAACCCTCACTGGAAAGACTATTACTCTTGAAGTAGAACCTTCAGACACCATTGAAAATGTAAAGGCAAAAATTCAGGATAAGGAAGGCATCCCCCCAGACCAGCAGAGATTGATCTTTGCTGGTAAGCAGTTGGAGGATTGTCGCATTCTTTCTGACTACAATATCCAGAAGGAATCTACACTCCATTTGGTATTGCGTCTTAGAGGAGGAATGCAGATCTTTGTGAAATTTACAGGAAAGATTACCCTAGAAGTAGAACCTTCAGACACCATTGAAAATGTAAAGGCCAAAATTCAGGATAGGGAAGGCACCCCCCCAAACCAGCAGAAATTGATCTTTGCTGGTAAGCAGTTGGAGGATTGTCGCATTCTTTCCGACTGCAATATCCAGAAGGAATCTACACTGCAACTTATTAGAGAAGGAAAAGAAAACAACATCTTTGTGAAAACCCTTACCCTTACAGGAGAGACCATTATTCTAGAATTAGAATCTTCACACGATATCACATTCCCCCCTTTGTTATTGTTGCGTCATAGAGGAATGCAGATCTTTATGAAAAAATAAAGTATTCCGGATGAAATGTTCAAATTTCCTTTAATGTATGGAATGGAAAAGATTTAATCACATTGTTATTATTTTAACCGAACCCAAATAAACACTATTAAAATTATTTTATTCATTGTTTTTTTATCACATACTGCAAAACCTATATATGTGAAAAACTGAATATTTTTGTTTTCTCAATTGGCTAATTTGCAATGTGACCTAGCAGGTAGTTGGCAGTATGTTGGGAGAGTTTACAAGAATACAAAACCGCAAATATATGTGAAAAACTGAGTATTTTTGTTTTCTCTATTATTTTTGTTTTCTCGATTGGCTAATTTGCAATGTGACCTAGCAGGTAGTTGGCAGTATGTTGAGATAGGTTGGGAGATAGGTTGGGTAGAGTTTACAAAGAATAATACAACCCTCTATTATTTTTGTTTTCTCGATTGGCTAATTTGCAATGTGACCTAGCAGGTAGTTGGCAGTATGTTGGGATAGGTTGGGTAGAGTTTACAAAGAATAATACAATTTTATATCATATAGGGTAGTAAAAAACTATACATTTATTTATTTGCGTTTTATTTACTAAAATAAGAATGAGTGAGATTGAAGGAGGAGGAGGAGGAGGAAATCAGTATATAGGTTTTCAAAGTTTCGAGTAGTCAAATTAAGACTGCTATAGCATTAGTCCGACTTTCAGGGAGTGGTGTACAGCTTATCCACTTGTTATTCTTATGGTCGAAATACTCCACATTAGCGAGAGAAATCTAAAAAGAAAAAAAAAAGTTATAAATATTATTATCAATATTTATCATTTTATATTAATCATTCTTTTATTCTTCTTTCCTTACCATTCCAATTCCATTCAAACCACTCCAGTAACCGCCTATGACATATAACAGAGAATTTGTGACAACAACTGCTGGGCTACTTCGACCCAAATACTCTGAAGACGAACACTTAAACCATTGGTTCTGTGGGAAAGTAAAAGAAAAAGGTTAAAACAAGAGTAAGGGGGCGGGAGGGGGGTATACAATTTTTTCCCTTTGTTCCTAAAGTATTACAACAATTCTTCCACTTCCTGGTTACAATATTAAACTTTAAGTACTGGTAAATAATCTTACCTGCTCAAAAGAATATCTTTTCATTGAATTTTCATCCAGAATACCATCACCTACTACGTACAAAAAATTATCTAAAACTGCAACGCCTATCGTCTTAGACGGTGGACCTTGCATTGATGTTAGATTCTTCCACTCTCCAGTTACAGGATTGTATGAGAGAAAATCATGCAGGGGATTGTAAGTGTCCGTATATCCACCAATAATGTAAATAAGACCTCGATGTTCTACTATACCCATGCTATAAAAAGAAAAAAAAAGGAAAAAACAGTACAGGTTACTGCGACATTTTCTCATTATTATTATTAGTAATTCACACTATCAGTAAATCAAAATTGTTATTGTACTGGTTATTGTACTTACTTGGATCTAGCTTCTGGCATATTTGACTCTAATAATCTCCACTCATCTGTAATAGGGTTATATCTTTCAATATTTTTTCCTATTTCCATTGAATCCGTCCAACCACCGAAGGCATAGAGATAACCACCATAAGCGCATAATCCAAAATCACACCGTGGGATTACCATAGAAGATATTCCAGTCCAATAATCTTCCTGTGGATCATAAACTTCGCCATCCGCCAAAATCTGAGCGTCTATCTCTCCAACCCCTCCAACCACGAAAATTTTTCCATGTAAGACTTCTATTCCTGGTGAAATTCTCCCAATTTTCATAGGACAAACTTTTTGCCATTTCTGCCTAAAGGTATCAAAACATTCGATACTTTTAAGTAGATATTCCTCTGATCTATTCCATATTATATTGAATTCTTTCCTTGATCCACCTATGACATAAATTTTCTTTCGATTACAAATTCTTGGCTGGACATAAAAGGAGGCTTCCTCTTTAGCCAAGTTTATCTGCTGTTTAAGGTTAACTTTCAATCTGATGTCAGAGCACTCATTAATTGCTTTTTCTATTAGTTTACTTGAAATTAAAGACAATTTCACTCGTTTTAAAATATCGAGAATCCAACAAAGTCTATCAGTTATTTCTTGTGTAATCCATCTGATGGCAGCAGAGAATACCTGCAATATAACAAAAGAAAAGAAAAAGAAAGTGAGAGCTGCAATAAAAAAAGAAAAAATAAATAAAATTTCAATAAATAAATATTAAATAAAAAGAAAAATATATAATATTTACCTGAAACTCAGAGTCAATATGAAGATACTCAGAATCCAAAAAATATAGTAGAGTTTCTTTAGGAATCTCAAGAAACTCTTGCTCCATTGTCACTTCTACGAAATTGGAGAAGATGAAATCCCGCGAACCATTCAACAAGCTTACTAAATAATGGGCCTGAGCAAACCTGTAAAAAAAAAAAAAATAAAAAAAATAAAAAAATATCCTCTCTAGAATAGGATTAGATCGAATCAGAATCAATCAAATTAAAACAGAACAGAAACAAAATAAAAATTCGTTACCTGTAAATTCCCAAAACATTGGATGGATCAAGTTCGCTCTTGAGAAAGTCTGTACAAACAAATACAGCACGGGGCATGAACAGCATGTTCGCAGCCACAATTAACTCCTGTGCGTTTCCCACTGTTATCTCGATGTTTCCTAAAGTATTTTTACAAAAAAAGAAAAAAAAAATATTTCATTTCTTCATTTGCAACAAAATAAAAATTTTACTTATAGATAGCAGCTTAGCACTATGAAAACTTAAAATATTTTCCCTTACCAGTATATATGAAGTCGATAAGCAGTTTTAATATATTGGGTTTCATAGACTTCATTTCTATTGATTGTGTTGTTTTCTCAGCAAATCCACACGTAAACATGGTCTTAAAATAGTCACTTCCCGCTGACAGTATTACACGGTGAGCCTGTGGAATAAAATGTAATCTCCATCGTTTATTTTTTTAAATTTGTTAGTTCGTTCATACTGCCTTTATACATACATTAAGGGGACGTAAAAATCTGGGTGAAGAGTCGTTGTCATAGCATAGGTTTTGTGAAGTTACATAAAAGTGAGAGAATTATGGACGGACGGACAACAAAATCAAACCATTACCTGGAAGCAAACCAAAATTAAACCACTGCTAGGAAGCAAGCCCAAATCAAAGTACTGCTAGGAAACATTGATTCTATCGTGAGAAGAAAGTTGGATAAACAGCTCTTTATTTGTGTCGGGGGAGAAAGGAAGTTAGGGGAGAGCAGGGAAATTTCTTCCACTGCACTGGATAGACTTTGTTAATCATGTTCCACTGACTTCTCCTGGGCGGTAATAAGGAATGGAGGGTGAGTGTGGGCGGTGTAGTTAAGTATTTGTGTCGGGGGAGAAAGGAAGTTAGGGGAGAGCAGGGAAATTTCTTCCACTGCACTGGATAGACTTTGTTAATCATGTTCCACTGACTTCTCCTGGGCGGTAATAAGGAATGGAGGGTGAGTGTGGGCGGTGTAGTTAAGTTTCCCTCCCCCGATATGGTGTGTAAATGATGGGTGGGTGATGGAGGGCAGGCAGAGAAATGTTTCTTCACTCACAGATAAATGTTTCACTCACTCACCTTCACAACTGATCCATCAGCTAATAATATTTCTACATCACATAACTTTTCTGACTCCCAGAGGAAATGTATATCGTCTAGTAGGTAGTTAGGATAAGATTTACATTCCTCCTCCTCCTCCTCCTCCTCCTCCTCGTGATGAGAGAGCTCCTCCACACGTGCAGCCGCCATCTTCAGATACTAATGTAAGACTAACCTAACCAGTTGTCAGCTTGGGAGAGAAGAGAGTAAATTGAGACTGCTCTAGCATTAATATATCAAGTTCCCGGTACATTTTATGTTAATAGGCTGTGATTAGGAGGAGGGATAGACTCAAGGTTTCGAGTCAAATTGAGACTACTAAAGCATCATTAGACCGTTCCTTAGGGAGTGGTGTACAGTTTCTCCACTTTTTATCCTCAGGTTTTAGATTAAAACTTATTATAAAGGATTATTATAAAAATATTTAGGAATTATTAATATATTTTATTCTTATTTCCATTCTTCCTTACCAAGTTATGATAACCGTAACCGCCTATGACATAACAGAGGATTTGTGGCAGGCAACAACTGCTGGGATATTTCGACAAAATTAAACAATGGTACCATTGATCCACAAGGATACTTTATAAGAATACTTTCAAATTTCATGTTAGGGTAAGTTAAAAAAGATAGGAAACAAGCTTTTTTTTATTTAAAATGGATTAAATATGGAGGAGACAAATGTCAGTCTTGAGGGAAGTTTTCTTGATTGGGGATGTCGAAGGGAGTTAAAGTAAGACTGCTCTAGCATAAGACCGGCCCTCAGGGAGTGATGTACAGTTCATCCACTTATTAGTCTTAGGGTCGAAACACTCCACATTAGCGACAGATACCTTTAGAAAAAAAAACAGGTGGTTAGGTGGTTAAATTTGTAATATAATTTATTCATTTCATTCTTCCATTTCCATTCTTCCTTTCTTACCAGTTCAAGGTGGTCATTGGGACGATGACCACCTATGATATATAACAGAGAATTTGTGGCAACAACTGCTGGGATACTTCGCCAAAAATTCATTGATGAACACTTAAACCATTCGTTCTGTGGAAAGGAAAAGAAGGGAGGTTATACAACACTACAGTATTACAAAAATTCTTCTCCCATATTACTTAAATTATTATTATTGTCTTTGGAAAGAGAAAAGAAGGGAGTTATACAATTTTTACTCCCTTTTCACTACTATAATTCAAATTGTATTGTATATAATTATAAGCATGCACATTACCTGTTCAAAAGAATATCTTTCTAGTGATTTTTCCCCTTCTTCATTAAAAAGACCACCCACTAAATACAAAAAGTTATTCAAAACTGCAACACCCATGTAGTTGTAGCGAGGTGGAGCACTCAGTGCTGCTAGATCTCTCCACTCCCCAGTTACAGGATTGTATGAGAGAAGTTCATGAAAGGGGTTATAAGAGTCCATACGTCCACTAACAATGTAAATAAGACCTTGATTTTCTACTATACCCATTCTGTAAAAAAAAAAAAAAAGTATAGGCACTTATATTTTCTCATTATTATCAGTAGTTCACACTATCAGTCAGTAAATCCAATTTGAAAATTGTTATTGTACTTACTTGGATCTACCTTCTGGCATATTTGACTCTAATAATGTCCACTCATCTGCAATAGGGTCATATCTTTCAATACTTTTTTCGATGACCAATCCCGTCCAACCACCGAAGGCATAGAGAAAACCTCCATGAGCGCATAATCCAAAATCAGACCGTGGGATCACCATAGAAGATATTCCAGTCCAATAATCTTCCTGTGGATCATAAACTTCGCCATCTGCCCAAATCTGACTGTCCTCTCCACTCCCTCCAACAACGAAAATTTTCCCATGTAAGACTGCTATTCCTGGTGAACTTCTCACAATTTTCATAGGGCAAACTTTCTGCCATTTCTGCCTAAAGATATCAAAACATTCGACACTTTTAAATGTAAACCCATCTGATATATAGAGTTCTTTCATGAATCCACCTATGAGATAAATTTTCTTTCGAGTACAAATTCTTGGCTGGACAGAAAAGGCTGCTTCCTTTTTAGCCAAGTTTGTCTGCTTTTTAAGGTTAACCTTCAATTTAATATCAGCGGAGCACTCATTAATTGCTTTTTTTATTAGTTTACTTGAAATTAAAGGCAATTTCAGTCGTTTTAAAATGTCAAAATTCCAACAACAATATCTATTATTTATATCTTGTGCTTGTGTAATCCATCTGATAGCAGCAGAGAATACCTGCAATAAATAATAGAAAGATAAATTCGGGTTAATAATCTTGTAAATAAAAGTCAATTGAAAGTTGTACATATTAAATAAAAAAAAAATATTTACATTTTACCTGAAACTCAGAGTCAATATGAAGATACTCTGAATCCAAAAAATACAGCAGAATTTCTTTCGGAATCTCAAGAAATTCTTGCTCCATTGTTACTTCTACGAAATTGGAGAAGATGAAGTCCCGGGAAGAATGCAGCAACCTTACTAAATTATGGGCCTCAGCAAACCTGTTTTTAAAAAAAAAAAGAAAAAAATTACGTATAGGACAGATAAAAATACATATTATATAAACAGTTGGAAAATAATTAACTATTATTATTATACTGCACGTACCGGTAAATTCCCAAAGCATTAGATGGATGAAGTTCACTCTTGAGAAAGTCTATACAAACAAGTACAGCACGTGATATCATCAACATGTTCGCAGCCGCAATTAACTCCTGTGCATTTTCCACTGTTATCTCGATGTTTCCTAAAGTTTTTGACAAAAAAAGAAAAAAAAAATCATTTATTCATTTGCAACAAAATAAAAATTTTACATATAGATAGCAGCATAGCACTATGAAAACTTAAAATATTTTCCCTTACCAGTATATATGAAGTCGACGAGCAGTCGTAATATATTGGGTTTCATGAACTTCATTTCTATTGACTGTGTTGTTTTCTCAGCAAATTCACACGTAAACATGGTCTTAAAATATTTGCTTCCCGCTGACAGTATTACACGGTGAGCCTGTGGAATAAAATGTAATCCCATCAGATTACATAAAAGTGAGAGAATTATGGACGGACAGACAACAAAATTAAACCACTGCTAGGAAGCAAGCCGCCCAAATCAAACCACTGCTAGGAAGCAAACCGCCCAAATCAAATCACTGCTTGGAAACATTGATTCTCTCGTGCGAAGAAAGTTGGAAAGTAACTCTTTATTTGTGTCGGAGAAGAAGGGAAGTTGGGGGAACAGGGAAATTTCTTCTACTGTACTGGATATACTTTGTTAAACCATGTTCCACTGACTTCTCCTAAACGGACGGTGAATGTGGGCAGTGTAGTTAAGTTTCCCTCCCCCTATATGTGTGTAAATGGTGGGTGGGTGATGGAGGGCAGGCAGAGAAAGATATGTAGGTAGGAGTAAATGTTTCTTCACTTACAGATGTTTCACTTACTCACCTTCACAACTGATCCATCAGCTAATAATATTTCTACATCACATAACTCTTGTGACTGCCAGAGAAAATGTATGTAGTCTAGCAGGTAGTTCGGATAAGATTTACATTCCTCTTCCTCCTCCTTCTCCTGCTCCTCTTCCTCCTCCTCCTCTTTCTCCTTGTGATGAGAGAGCTCCACATGTGCAGCCGCCATCTTCAGATACTAATGTAATACTAACCAGTTGTCAGTTTTGTTTTTAGTTGTGTGGTGATATCTGGTAATACCCGTGGTGGTGGTGGTGGTGGTGGTGGTGGTGCTTCCGTTGCTTCTTCAAACAATAACAAAACTAAACTACAGCCAGCAGCCTCTTTCTTTCAATATGTTGGGGTAATTTAATAATATGTAATATTTGTGTGTTAAGTTAGTTGAGTACCCATTAAAACTGGGGCCTATTAAGACTAAGGGCCCATCAAGATTAGAGGCTGGCCCCATTAACCCTGGGGCCTATTAAAGAAGACCTGGATAAAAAAAGCAAAAAAATATACACTTTTTTACTCATCAGACCGTTCCTCAGGGGTGTACAGTTTCTTCATTTGTTATCCTTAAGGATCAAAATACTCCCTCTATATGACAATTTTTTACTTCTTTTTCACTATAGTTAAGCATAAGTCACATGACAAGGAAGCAAAGTTTTGCTGTAACGTATGTGATAAGCAACCTTAGCTATTACCAGTTGTGTCACAGCAGCTCAAAGAAAACTTTTGAATTAATGTTTTGGATGCCTTTTTTTTAAGCTACACACTTATCCTAACTAATCTTGGCCGGTTAGACAGCTTTGGTCGTTCTTTATTACTTTCAAATTTCATATTAGGTAAGTTAAAAAGATAGAAAGCAAGCTTTTTTTTTATTTTAAATGGATTAAATATGAAGATAATGTCAGTCTTGAGGAAGGTTTCTCTTCAAGCCCCCTTGAGGAAGGTTTCTCTTCAAGCCCCCTGCTCCTTTGTCACTTCCACGAAATTGGTCAAGATGAAGTCCCGTGAAGAATGCAGTAACGATACTAAATTATGGGCCTCAGCAAACCTGTTCCCCCAACAGAAAAAAAAAAATGGGATTTAGTTCAAATTCTGCATTGTATACGTACATATACAAATAAAAAACATCAAAACAAGAAAATAATATTAATTATTATACTGTACGTACCTGTAAATTCTTAAAGCAGTCAAATTAGACTACTAAAGCATCATTAGACCGTTCCTCAGGGAGTGGTGTACAGTTTCTCCACTTTTTATCCTCAGGTTTTAGATTAAAACTTATTATAAAGCATTATTTTAAAAATATTTAGGAATTATTAATATATTTTATTCTTATTTCCATTCTTCCTTATCAAGTTATGATAACCGTAACCGCCACTTACTCACCTTCACAACTGATCCATCAGCTAATAATATTTCTACATCACATAACTTTTCTGACTGCCAGAGGAAATGTATATCGTCAGGTAGTTAGGATAAGATTTACATTCCTCCTCCTTGTTATGAGAAAGCTTCACACATGCAGCTTCAGATACTAATTAATTATAAGGATACTTTCAAATTTCATATTAGGTAAGTTAAATTAAAAGATAGAAAGCAAACTTTTTTTATTTTAAATGGATTAAATATGAAGATAATGTCAGTCTTGAGGAAGGTTTAGGGAGTCAAATTAAGACTGCTCTAGCATAAGACCGGCCCTCAGGGAGTGATGTACAGTTCATCCACTTATTATTCTTCGGGTCGAAATATTCCACATTAGCGACAGATACCTAAAAAAAAAGTTAGAGGTTAAAATCTAAAAAAAATAGTTAGAGGTTAAAATTGTAATATAATTCATTCTATATAATTAATTCATTTCATTCTTCCATTGCCATTCTTCCTTTCTTACCAATCTATTAAGGTCATTTTGACGGTGACCTCCTATGACATATAACAGAGAATTTGTGGCAACAACTGCTGGGATACTTCGATCAAAATTCATTGATGAACACTTAAACCATTTGTTCTGTGGAAGGAAAAGAAGGGAGGGGAGGTTATAAAATTTTTACTCCCTCTTTTCACTACACTACAGTATTACAAAAATTCTTCTGTTATACAATTTTTACTCCCTTTTCACTACTGTAATTCAAATTGTATTGCATGCATATTACCTGTTCAAAAGAATATCTTTCTAGTGATTTTTCCGCTTCTTCATTAAAAAGAAGGCCACCCACTAAATACAAAAAGTTATTCAAAACTGCAACACCCATGTAGTTGTAGCGAGGTGGAGCACGTCCTGCTAGTGCTCTCCACTCCCCAGTTACAGGATTGTATGAGAGAAGATCATGCATGGGGTTGTAAAAGTCCATATATCCACTAACAATGTAAATAAGACCTTGATGTTCTACTATACCCATGCTGTAAAAAGAAAAAAAGTACAGGCACTGTTATATTTTCTCATTATTATCAGTGTTCATACTATTAGTCAGTAAATCCAATTTGAAAATTGTTATTGTACTTACTTGGATCTACCTTCTGGCATATTTGACTCTAATAATCTCCACTCATCTGTAATAGGGTCATATCTTTCAATACTTTTTTCCATAACCGATCCCATCCAACCACCGAAGGCATAGAGATAACCTCCATGAGCGCATAATCCAAAATTACACCGTGGGATCACCATAGAAGATATTCCAGTCCAATAATCTTCCTGTGGATTATAAACTTCGCCATCCGTCAAAATCTGACTCTCCTTTCCAATCCCTCCAACAACGAAAATTTTTCTATGTAAGACTGCTATTCCTGGTGAATTTCTCACAATTTTCATGGGGCAAACTTTCTGCCATATCTGCCTAAAGATATCAAAACATTCGACACTTTTTTTAAATTTATTTTGGTAATAGTTTTCTTTCTTTGATCCACCTATGACATAAATTTTCTTTCGAGTACAAATTCTTGGCTGGACATATAAGGCTGCCCTTTTGGCCGCCAAGTTTGTCTGCTGTTTAAGGTTAACCTTAAATCTAATATCAGAGGAGCATTCATTAATTAATTTTTCTATTAGTTTACTTGAAATTAAAGATAATTTCATTCGTTTTAAAATGTCAAAATACCAACAACCATATCTATTAGTTCTTCGTGTAATCCATCTAATAGCAGCAGAGAATACCTGCAATAAATAATAGAGAAAGTTAATTTTGATAGTTGGGGATTAAAACTTTATTATATAAAGTCAGTTGAAAGTTTGTAATATTAAATAAAAAAAATTATTTTACCTGAAACTCAGAGTCAATATGAAGATACTCTGACTCAAGAAAATACAGTAGAATTTCTTTCGGAATCTCAAGAAATTCTTCCTCCATTGTCACTTCTACGAAATTGGAAAAGATGAAATCCCGCGAAGAATGCAGCAACCTTACTAAATAATGGGCCTTAGCAAACCTGTTAAAAAAAAAAACAATATGGAATTAGTTACGTCGTATTATATAAATAGTTTGAAAATAATTAATTATTATACTGCACATACCGGTAAATTCCCATAGCATTAGATGAATGAAGTTCACTCTTAAGAAAGTCTGTACAAAACCGTACAGCACGGGACATCATCAGCATGTTCGCAGCCGCAATTAACTCCTGTGCATTTTCCACTGTTATCTTCATTTTTCCTAAAGTATTAAAAAAAAGTTTTTTATTCATAATGTATTTCGTTTTAATTTAAATATAAGTATAGCAGCATTATGAAAACTTAAAATGTTTTCCCTTACCAGTATATATGAAGTGGACGAGCAGTTGTAATATATTGGGTTTCATAGACTTCATTTCTATTGACTGTGTTGTTTTCTCAGCAAATCCACACGTAAACATTGTCTTAAAATAATCGCTTCCTCCTGACAGTATTCCACGGTGAGCCTGTGAAATAAAATGTAATCCATCAGTTTTTGTTTTTTAAGATTTGGGTGATGGAGGGCAGAGAAAGATATGTAGGTTGGAGGTAAATGTTTCTTTACTCATAGGTAAATATATCACTCATATATCACTCACTCACCTTCATAATTGATCCATCAGCTAATAATATTTCTACATCACATAACTGTTGTAACTGCCAGAGGAAATGTATGCAGTCTTGCAGGTAGTTAGGATAAGATTTACACTCCTCCTCCTCCTCCTCCTCGTAATGAGAGATCTCCACACGTGCAGCCGCCATCTTCAGATACTAATGTAATACTAACCAGTTGTCAGTTTTGTTTTTAGTGGTGGTGTGGTGATATCTGGTAATACCCGTGGTGATGGTGGTGGTGGTGGTGGTAGTGGTGGTGGTTGTGGTGGTGATTCTTCTGTTGCTTCTTCAAACAGTAACAAAACTATAAACTACAGCCAGCAACAGAAGTATTTTATTTTTTTATTTTAAGTGTGTGTGTTGAAGAGAGATGAGAGGAGGATGAAGAGACTTTAAAGTTTCTCGTGGGATATTCTTGATCTTGAGCTTGGGAGAGAAGAGATATCAAGTTTCCGGTTCATTTTATGTTAATAATATCAAATGCCGGCTGGGCTGTGACTAGAAGGAGGGGAGAGTGAGGGGGTGTAAGGGAGAGTGAGGAAGTGTAAGGGCACATCAGATTTTTTTTTATTTGTCTCTGGGATGGTTGTGGCAGTCTTCCCATAAGTGAGGCAGCTGATGTGATTGTATGCAAAAAATATATTTCTCGCTCACCTTCACAACTGATCCATCAGCTGATAATATTTCTACATCAGTAGGTAGTTCAGATAAGATTGTCAAATTGAAACTGCTCTAGCATCAGACCGACCCTCAGGGAGTGATGTACAGTTTATCCACCTATTATTCTTAGGGTCGAAATACTCCACATTAGCGACAGATATCTAAAAAGAAAAAAAAATAGTTTGAGGTTAAAACTTTGGATTATAAAGATTATTAATAAATATTATCATTTTTCATTAAGCATTCTTTTCATTCTTCCTTACCAGGCTATTATAATTTCTACTGTAGTCACCGCCTATGACATATAACAGAGAATTTGTAGCAACAACTGCTGGGCTATGACCGAAATACATTGATGAACACTTAAACCATTTGTTCTGTGAGAAAGTAAAAGAAAAAAGGTAAAAGGAAGGGAGGGAGGTCATAAAATTTTTATCCCTTTTCACTAAGTATTATAAATTGAAAATTCAAACTTTATCGTATATAATCTCATAATCTTACCTGTTCAAAAGAATATCTTTCCATTGATTTTTTCCCATTATTATCACCTACTACGTACAAAAAGTTATCTAAAACTGCAACGCCTATCGTCTTAGATGGTGGACCTAGCATTGGTGCTAGATTCTTCCACTCCCCAGTCACAGGATTGTATGAGAGAAGATCATGCAGGGGATTGTAAGTGTACGTATATCCACCAATAATGTAAATAAGACCTCGATGTTCTACTATTCCCATCCTGTAAAAGAAAAGAAAAGGAGAAAAAGAAAAAAAAACAGTACAGGCTACTGCTACATTTTCTCATTATCAGTTACTATCAGTCAGTAAATCTAATTTGAAAATGGTTGATTTTTAACATTACAATTGTACTTACTTTTTTCTAGCTTCTGGCATATTTGATTCTAATAATCTCCACTCATCTGTAATAGGGTCATATCTTTCAATACTTTTTTCGACGACCGATCCCGTCCAACCACCGAAGGCATAAAGGTAATCTCCATGAGCGCATAATCCAAAATCACATCGTGGGGTAACCATAGAAGATATCCCAGTCCAATTATCTTCCTGTGGATTATAAACTTCGCCATCCGCCAAAATCGGAAAGGGTCTGGGTCCCCTCCCTCCAACAACGAAAATTTTCCCATGTAAGACTGCTATTTCTGGCCTTTCACTTTTTTTTTTCATCGGGCAAACTTTCTGCCATTCCTTCCTAAAGGTATCAAAACATTCTACACTTTTACACAACTTGAAGCTTTTAAACATCTTGAATCTATTCCATTCGTTCCTTGCACCTATGACATAAATTTTCTTTCGAGTACAAATTCTTGGCTGGACATAAAAGGAGGCTTCCTCTTTAGCCAAATTTATCTGCAGTTTAAGGTTAACTTTCAATCTGATGTCAGAGCACTCATAATTGATTTTTCTATTAGTTTACTTGAAATTAAAGATAATTTTACTCGTTTTAAAATGTCAAGAATCCAACAAAGTCTATCAGTTATTTCTTGTGTAATCCATCTGATGGCAGCAGAGAATACCTGCAATATAACAAAAGAAAAAGAAAGTGAGCTAGCTGCAATAAACCACAAAAAAAATTAGATTTTTGATTTAATAAATAAATATTAAATAAAAAGAAAAATATCTAATAATTACCTGAAACTCAGAGTCAATATGAAGATACTCTGAATCCAAAAAATACAGCAGAATTTCTTTCGGAATCTCAAGAAACTCTTGCTCCATTGTCACTTCTACGAAATTGGAGAAGATGAAGTCCCGCGAATCATTCAACAAGCTTACTAAATAATAGGCCTCAGCAAACCTGTAAAAAAAAAAAATAAACACACCCTCTTTAGAATCGAATCAGATCGAATCAGAATTAATCAAATTAAAACAGAACCGAACAAGAATAAAAAAATTACAAAATAAAAATTAGTTACCTGTAAATTCCTAAAGCATTGGATGGATGAAGTTCACTCCTGAGAAAGTCTGTGCAAATACGTACAACGTGGGGAACTACCAGCATGTTTGCAACAACTATTAACTCTTGAACGTTTTCAGCTGTTACCTCGATGTTTCCTAAAGATTAAGATATAAATAACAAAATAAAAATACCGTTTTTTTTTATAAATATGAAAACTTAAAATGTTACTTACCAGTATATATGAATCCGATGATCTGCTCTAATATATTAAATTTCATAGATTTAATTTCTATTGAAGAATATGTTGTTTCCTCAGTTAATCCACAGGTAAACATGGCCTTAAAATAATTACTTCCCGCCGAGAGTATTACACGGTGAGCCTGGAATAATAATAAAAGAATTTGGTTGATTGTATACATATACAAGATATTTTTTTTCAATTATTGACAACAAATAATAAAAAAGTTAAAATAATGTTTTCTCACCTTCACAACTGATCCATCAACTGATATTTCTACATCACAGAACTTTTGTAACTGCCAGAGTGAATTTAGGTTCTCTAGCAGGTTGTTTGGATAAGGATAATTACACTCCTCTCCGTTATCAGAGAGCTCCACACGTGCCGCCGCCATCCTCATATATAACTAAAAAACTAATATATGTAATATATATGGGAATGATATGAGAGAGGGTTTGAAGGTTAAGGTTTCGAGTGAGTTAAATTGAAACTGCTCTAGCATCAGACCGACCCTCAGGGAGTGATGTACAGTTTATCCACCTATTATTCTTAGGGTCGAAATACTCCACATTAGCGACAGATATCTAAAAAAAAAAAAAAGTGAGGTTAAAACTTTGGATTATAAAGATTATTAATAAATATTATCATTTTTCATTAAGCATTCTTTTCATTCTTCCTTACCAGTCTATCATAATTTCTACTGTGTCACCGCCTATGACATATAACAGAGAATTTGTAGCAACAACTGCTGGGCTATGACCGAAATACATTGATGAACACTTAAACCATTTGTTCTGTGGGAAAGTAAAAGAAAAAAGGTAAAAGGAAGGGAGGGAGGTCATAAAATTTTTATCCCTTTTCACTAAGTATTACAAATTGTTCCACATCCTGGCTACAATATTGAAATTCAAACCTTATTGTATATAATCTCATAATCTTACCTGTTCAAAAGAATATCTTTCCATTGATTTCCATCTCAATATCACCTACTACGTACAAGAAAGTTATTCAAAACTGCAACACCTATCGTGTTAAAGGTGGACCTAGCATTGGTGCTAGATTCTTCCACTCCCCAGTCACAGGATTGTATGAGAGAAGATCACACAGGGGGTGTAAGTGTCCGTATATCCACCAATAATGTAAATAAGACCTCGATGTTCTACTATACCCATGCTGTAAAAGAAAAGAAAAGGAGAAAAAGAAAAAAAAACAGTACAGGCTACTGCTACATTTTCTCATTATCAGTTACTATCAGTCAGTAAATCTAATTTGAAAATGGTTGATTTTTAAAATTACAATTGTACTTACTTTTTTCTAGCTTCTGGCATATTTGACTCTAATAATCTCCACTCATCTGTAATAGGGTCATATCTTTCAATATTTTTTTCCATAACCGATCCTGTCCAACCACCGAAGGCATAGCTTTTATTTTTTATGGGGCAAACTTGGATCATAAACTTCGCCAACTGCCAAAATCGGAGAGAGTATCTCTTCTCCAACCCCTCCAACAACGAAAATTTTTCCATGTAAGACTGCTATTCCTGGTAAAATTCTTTTATTTTTCATGGGGCAAACTTTCTGCCATTTCTGCCTAAAGGTATCAAAACATTCGACACTTTTAAACATATATTCCTCTGATGATCTATTCCATAATATAATGAGTTCGTCCTTTGATCCACCTATGACATAAATTTTCTTTCGAGTACAAATTCTTGGCTGGACATAAAAGGAGGCTTCCTCTTTAGCCAAGTTTATCTGCTGTTTAAGGTTAACTTTCAATCTGATGTCAGAGCACTCATTAATTGATTTTTCTATTAGTTTACTTGAAATTAAAGATAATTTCACTCGTTTTAAAATGTCAATAATCCAACAAAGTCTATCAGTTATTTCTTGTGTAATCCATCTGATGGCAGCAGAGAATACCTGCAATATAACAAAAGAAAAGAAAAAGAAAGTGAGAGTTGCAATAAAAAAAAAAAATAAATAAAATTTTTGATTTAATAAGAAGAATTCATAAGAACAGCGCTGGTAAATGTATATAAAAATAAGAATTTATAAGTTTTGCACTGGTAAATAATCTTACCTGTTCAAAAGAATATCTTTGCATTGATTTTTTTTCATAATTGTTCCGAATACCACCACCTACTACATATAAAAAGTTATCCAAAACTGCAACACCTATCTTCTTATGTAGTGCTATCATTGGTGCTAGATTCTTCCAATACCCAGTCACAGGATTGTATGAGAGAAGATTACACAGGCGGATGAAATAATATCCCGCACCAACTCCACCAACAATGTAAATAAGACCTCGATGTTCTACTATACCCATACTGTAAAAAAAAAGAGGGAGAAGAAAAAAAGACAAGTACAGGTCAATACTACATTTTCTCTTCTCTTATTATTATCAGTAGTTTACACACACACTATCAGTCAGTAATTTCACTTTGAAAATTGTTATTGTACTTACTTGGATCTACCTTCTGGCATATTTGACTCTAATAATGTCCACTCATCTGCAATAGGGTCATATCTTTCAATACTTTTTTCGATGACCAATCCCGTCCAACCACCGAAGGCATAGAGAAAACCTCCATGAGCGCATAATCCAAAATTAGACCGTGGGATCACCATAGAAGATATTCCAGTCCAATAATCTTCCTGTGGATCATAAACTTCGCCATCTGCCCAAATCTGACTGTCCTCTCCACTCCCTCCAACAACGAAAATTTTCCCATGTAAGACTGCTACTCCTGGCCCACATCTCTCAATTTTCATAGGGCCAACTTTCTGCCATTTCTGCCTAAAGGTATCAACACATTCGACACTTTTTAAACTATACTCCTCTGATAGTTTCCATCCACCTATAACATAAATTTTCTTTCGAAGACAAATTCTTGGCTGGATATACGAGGCTTCCCTTTCGTCCCTTAAAAATGTCGTCCTCTGCTGTTTAAGAATAACCTTCAGATTGATATTAGAGCACTCATTAATTGATTTTTTTATTAGTTTACTTGGAATTAAAGCCAATTTCACTGGTTTCAAAATGTCATAAATCCAACAATGTCTATTAGTTATATCTTGTGTAATCCATCTGATGGCAGCAGAGAATACCTGTAATACAATAAAGAAAGAAAAGGTAGATAAATTTGATTGTTTGGGGGTCTACTATTAAATAAAAAAATAGCGTATATAAATATTTACCTGCAACTCAGAGTCAATATGAAGATACTCTGACTCCAAAAAATACAGTAGAATTTCTTTAGGAATTTCAAGAAACTCTTGTTCCATTGTAATTTCTACGAAATTAGAAAAGATGAAGTCCTGCGAAGCAGACAGCAGGTTTACTAAATAATGGACCTCAGCAAACCTGTTTAAAAAACAAAAACAATGGATTTATTCCTAATAGATTTATTTATTGTACGTACATATAGGTAACATAATCAACTGAACTGAATCATCAAACCGTACCTGTAAATTCCTAAAGCATTGGATGGATGAAGTTCACTCTTAAGAAAGTCTGTACAAACACGTACAGCATGGTGAATTTCAAGTATGTTTGCAGCTACAATTAACTCTTGAACATTTTCCACTGTTACCTCGATGTTTTCTAAAGATTTAAAAAAAACCATCTATCAACAAAATAAAAAATATCGTTTTTAGTTTTACATTAGTACTCACTTTCTATTAACTTTTAAAAAGTTTTTCTTTATCCTTACCAGTATATATAAATCCGATGAGCTGTTTTAATATATTAAATTTCATAGACTTCATTTCTATTGAAGAAGACTGTGTTGTTTCCTCACTTAATCCACAGGTAAACATTGTCTTAAAATAATTACTTCCCGCCGAAAGTATTACACGGTGAGCCTGAAATAATAAAAATAGTTGTGTTAAGTACAAACAGGAAAGACGACGACAGTTTTTACAGTTATTTCAGTTAAAAAATAATGTTTTCTCACCTTCACAATTGATCCATCAGCTGATGATATTTCTACATCACAAAACTTTTGTAACTGCCAGAGTGAATGTAAGTTTTCTAGCAGGTTAGATTTACATTCCCCCTCCCCATTATCAGAGAATTCCACACGTGCTGCCGCCATCCTCATATATTACTAATAAACAAATGTAATACTATTCATCCAGAGTTGAGTTGTCTGGTGGTGGGTAGTGATATCTGGTAATTTTTAACTGAGATGTAGTATATATATTGAGAAAACGTTATAATTGGGGTACCGAGTAATCACAGGTATATTAGGTCTTTTATATGAAATGGCGGCACGTGTGGAGCTCTCTTATCCGAACGACTTCCTAGAGGTGGAGCTCTCTTATCCGAATGACTTGCTAGAGAACTTACATTCACTCTGGCAGAAACAACAGTTCTGTGATGTAGAAATATCATCAGCTGATGGATCAATTGTGAAGGCAAGAAAATTTGCTAGTATATTAAGTTGTTTTAACTAGCTTTGTCTGAAATGAATAAAAAAGTGAAGAAGATTTTTATATACTGTATACAACAAACATTTTATTCCAGGCTCATCGTGTAATACTCTCGGCGGGAAGTGAATATTTTAAGGATATGTTTACTGGTGGATTAGCTGAGGAAACAACACAGTCTTTTTCAATAGAAATGAAGTTTATGAAATCCAATATATTAATTCGGATCATTCGATTCATGTATACTGGTAAGATAAAAGGAAAAACACATGTTTGTCATATATGTAAAAAACACATGTTTTTCATATTGCTATATGTAAAACGGTATTTTTATTTTATTAATTATTATGAAAAATTTATTTTAATATTTTAAATCTTTAGGAAACATTGAGATAACAACGGAAAATGCTCAAGAGTTAATAGTTGCTGCAAACATTCTGAAAGTTCACCATGCTGTATGTGTTTGCGTGGCCTTTCTCACAAGTGAACTTCAGTCATCCAATGTTTTAAGATTATACAG
>NW_024734180.1:0-24474 GCF_018991925.1 Homarus americanus | reverse complement strand
CTGATACTTCGTTCAGTTGCGTATTGCTAAACACTCCCAGGTACACCTCAAACACTCCCAGGTACACAATGACACTCTCAGGAACACTGCTTGACACTCCCAGGTACCTCCTGACACTCCCAGGTACACCTCTGACACTCCCGGGTACACCGCTGTCACTCCAGGTACACCTGACACTCCCAGGTACACCCTGACACTCCCAGGTACACCTCTGAAAATCCAGGTACACCTCTGACGCTTCAGGTATACTGACACTCCCAGGTACGCAGTGACACTCCAGGTACACCTGACACTTTCAGGTACACCAATGACGCTCGTGGGTACCGCTGACACTCCCAGGTACCCTCTGACACTACCAGGTACACAGAACTTCAGGGTACACCTCAGACACTCCAGGTACACCTCAGACACTCTCAGGTACACCTCAGACACTACCGGGTACACCGCTGTCACTCCCAGGTACACCCTGACTCCCGGGTACACCTGACACTCCCAGGTACACCTCTAATCAGGTACACCTCTGACACTCAGGTATACCCTGACCTCCCAGGTACCAATGACACTCCCAGGTACACCTCGAACTCCAGTACCTCTGACACTCGGTACACCAATGACCTCCAGGTATGCTGGCACTCCCTGGTACCTTCTGACTCCCAGGTTACCACCACCTCAGGTACACCTGTGACACTCCAGGTACACAAGACACTCAGGTACACCCTGACACTCGCAGGTACTCTGACACTCCCAGGTACACCTCTGACCTCCTGGTACTCCTCTGACCCCCAGGTACACCTCGACACTCCAGGACACCTCAGACACTCCCAGGTACACCTCTGACACTCAGGTCTGGACTCCAGGTACACCTCTTACACTCAAAGGTACTCCTCTGACAATCCCAAGTACTCCTCTGACCTCCCAGGTACACCTCTGAAACTCCCAGTTTCACCTCCGACACTCCTGTTACAACCCTGACGCTCCAGATACATGAAACTCCCAGGTACACCTTTGATACTCCCAGGTACACCTCTGACCTTCAGATACACCTCTGACACTCCCAGGTACCAATGACACTCCAGGTACACCTCTGTCACTCCCAGGTACACCAGTGACACTCAAGGCACCTCAGACACTGCTAGGTACACCTCAGAAACTACCAGGTACACCTCTGGCGCTCCCAGGTACACCTCTGACACTCCCAGGTACACCGCTGCACGCCAGATACACGCTGACACTCCCAGGTACACCTCAGACGCCAGGTACACCTCAGACATTCCAGGTACACCTCAGACACTCCAGGTACACCACTGACACTTCAGGTACACCTCTGACACTCCCAGGTACACCACGCTGTCACTCAGGTACACCTGACACTCCAGGTACACTCTGACAATCGTTACACATGACATTCCCAGGTACACCTCAGCACTTCCAGGTACCACTACACTTCCAAGTACACCTCTGACACTCCGAGGTTCTGTGACACTCCAGGTACACCTCTGCACTCCCTGTATTTACCTCTGACACTCCAGGTACCACGGCACTCCCTGTTTCTCTAACACTCCCAGGTACACCAATGACACTCCCAGGTACACCTCTGACACTCCCAGGTGCACCTCCGACACTCCAGGTACACCTGACGCCAGGTACACCTCTGACCTCCCAGGTACACCTCTGACACTCCTGGTACTCCTTTGACACTCCCAGGTACACCTCAAACACTCCCAGGTACCAATGACCTCTCAGGAACACTTGTGACACTCCAGGTACACCTCTGACACTCCCAGGTACACCTCTGACCTCCCGGGTACACCGCTGTCTCCCAGGTACACCTGACACTCCAGGTTCACTGACGTTTACCTCTGAAAATCAGGTACATCCTGACACTTCCAGGTATACCCTGACGCTCCAGGTACGCAATGACCTCCCAGGTACTGACACTCAGGTTACCAATGACACTCGTGGGCCACCGCTGACACTCCCAGGTGCACACCGCTGACCTCCCATGTACACCTCAGACGCTTCAGTACACCTCAGACACTCCAGGTACACCTCAGCCTCTCAGGTACACCTCAGACACTCCAGGTACACCGCTGTGCTCCAAGTTGCCCTCAGACGCCCAAATTTTCAGGCCACTCCCAGGTACACCTCTGACACTCACAGGTACACCAATGACACTCACCCACAACCTCCAAGTTGCACCAATGACAATCCAGGTACACCACTACACTCCTGGTACACCTCTGATGCTCAGGTATACCTCTGACACTCCCTGGTACCTCTGATACTCCCAGGTACACCGTGACACTGCCAGGTCACCTCTGACACTCCGCCTCAGACACTCCCAGGTACCCTCTGACACTTCAGGTACACCTCTGATGCTTCCAGGTACACCTCGACCCTCCAGGTACACCAGATACTCCCAGGTACACCTGACACTTCAGGTACACCTCTGACCTTCCAGGTGCACCTCTGACACTTCAGGTACACCTCTGACACACCGGTGCACCTCTGACACTCCATGTACACCTCGGACACTTCAGGTACACCTGAGACACTCCAGGTACACTGCTGTCACTCCCAGTTGCACCCTGACCTCCGAGGTACACATCTGACAATCCAGGTACACCTCAGACATTCCAGGTACCACCTCGGACACTTCCAGGTACACCACTGACACTTCCAGGTACACCTCTGACACTCCAGGTACACCAATGACACTCCAGGTACACCACTGACACTCCTGGTACACCTCTGACCTCCAGGTTCTCAATGACACTCCCAGGTACACCTCTGACACTTCAGGTACATCTCTGACACTTCATTGCACCTCAGATACTCCCAGGTACCCCGCTGACACTGGTACTCTGACCTCCAAGGTATGCATCTAACATTCCCAGGTACACCTCCGATACTCAGGTACTCTGGTTCTCCCAGGTATACCTCAGACACTCAGGTACAGACACTCAGGTACACCGCTGTCCTCAGGTACCTCAGACACTCAGGTACCTGCTCCAGGTACACCTCTGTCACTCCAGGTTGCACCTCAGACACTCCAGGTTTCGCTGTCCTCCAGGTACACCTCTGACACTCCAGGTACAAATGACACTCAGGTACACCTCTGACGCCTGGGTACACCTCTGACGCTTCCTGGTACACCTCCGATACTCCCAGGTACACCGCTGACACTCCAGGTACCTCAACCAAGGTATACATCTAACACTCCCAGGTACACCTCCGATGCCAGGTACACCTCTGCTCCAGGTATGCCTCAGACACTCCCAGGTACACCTCAGACACTCCCAGGTACACCGCTGTCACTCCAGGTACCACCCTGTCCTCCCAGTTACACCCTGACAACCAGATACACCTCTGACAATCCAGGTACACCTCAGACACTCCCAGGTACACCTCTGACACTCCAGGTACGCAATTGTTGCTCCCATGTTGCACCACTGACACTCCAGGTACCCTCTGACATTCGCAGGTACACCAATGACCTCCCAGGTGCACCACTGACTCTCCCTGATTACTTCTGACCTCCCAGGTGCACCACTTCCTGGTACGCCTGACGCTCCAGGTACCTGTTGTGCCTCCAGGTACACCTCTGAAACTCTCAGGTAACACCTCTGACACTCCCAGGTACCACTCAAGGGTGCTCCTCTGACACTCCAAGTACTCCTCTGACACTCCCAGGTACCTCTGACACTCCCAGTTTCACATCCGACTTGCCTCCAGTTACAACCCTGACCTCCAGATACACCCTGAAACTCCCAGATACACCTTTGATACTCCCAGGTACACCTCTGACACTTCAGATACACGCCTCCCAGGTACGCAATGACATCCCAGGTACACCTCTGTCGCTCCAGGTACCTGGTGGCTCCCAGGCACCTCAGGCACTGCAGGACACCTCAGAAACTACCAGGTACACCTCAGACGCTCCAGGTACCTCTGACCTCCAGGTACGCATGACATTCAGGTACAATACTGACCTCCTGGTACACCTCTTAATGACACTCAGATTACCTGTACTCAGGTGCACCTCTGACACTTCCAGGTACCTCTGACATCTGCTCCCAGGTACACCTTGACACTCCCAGGTACCTCTGACACTCAAGGTATGCATCTAACATTCCCAGGTACACCTCCGATACTCCAGGTACGCGGGTATACCTCAGACACTCCAGGTACACCTCAGACACTCCCAATTTTCGCTGTCGCCCCAGGTACCCCTGTCACTCGGTTACACCCCTGACAACCCAGATACACCTGACACTCCAGGTACACCAATGGCCTCCCAGGTACACCTCTGACTCCCAGGTACACCTCCGACACTCTAGGTACACCGGAATCAGGTACACCTATGACACTCAGGTTCACCTCTGACCTCCAGGTGCACCGACACTCCTAGGTACACCTCTGGCCTCCCAGTTCACCTCTGACACTCCCAGGTACACCTCTGACACTCCTGTTACTCGCGACCTCCCAGTACACCTCAAACACTCTGGGTACACCATGACACTCTGGTACGCCGCTGACCTCCACGTGCATCTGACACTAACAGGTACCCTCTGTGACTCCAGTGATACCGCTGTCACTCCCAGGTACACCTGACCTCAGGCACACCCTGACACTCCCAGGTACACCTCTGACACTTCAGGTGCACCTGACACTCCAGGTACACCAATGACCTCCAGGTACACCATTGACACTCCCTGGTACACCTCTGGCCTCCAGGTTGCTCCGCCCATTCCTGGTGCACCTCTGACACCAGTACACCTCCGACACTCCAGGTACACCTGACTTTTCAGGTACACCAATGACATTCGTAGGTACACCGCTGACCTCCCGGATTACACCACTGACACTCTAGGTACACCTCTGACACTCCATGTACACCTCAGACGCTTGGGTACACCTCAGACACTCCCAGTTGCACCGCTGTCACTCCCAGGTACACCTCAGACACTCCCAGGTACACCCTCTGACACTCCAGGTACACCAATGACCTCCAGGTGCACCACTGACGCTCCTGGTGCCTCGACACTCCAGGTACAATGGCCTCCAGGTACCTGACGCTCAGTTACACCCGACACTCCCAGGTATAACCCTGACATTCCAGGTACCTTCTGACTCTGGTGCACCTCTGACCTCCTGGTACTCCTTGACTCCCAGGTACACCTCAAACACTCCAGGTACCCCAATGACACTCCAGGTACCCTCGGACACTCCAGGTGCCCTCAGACGCTCCCAGGTACACCTGTGACACTCCCAAGTACCTGTGACACTCCCAGGTACCGCTGACACTCCAGGTACACCGCTGGCACTGCCAGATACGCTGACAGCTGCCAGGTACCTCGAACTGCCAGGTACGCAGACACTCAGGTACAGCTCAGACACTCCCAGGTACCTCAGACCTCCCAGGTGCACCTGTGACCTCCAGACACACCATCTGACACTCAGATTGGCACTCCCAGGTTCACCTCTGGCTCCAGGTACACCTCCGATACTCCCAGGTACACCTGGCACTCCAGGTACCCTGACAGGTACACCTCTGAAAATCCCGGGTACCGGCATTCAGGTATACCCTGACACTCCCAGGTACACTGATGACACTCCAGGTACTCCGCGGCATTCCCTGGTACACCTCTGAAACACCCAGGTACCTCCGACACTCCAAGGTACCCTCTGACACTTTCAGGTACGCCAATGACACTCGGTACCGCTGACACTCCAGGTACCTCGGGCACTTCAGGTAAACAGACGCCAGGTGCACCTCGGACACTCAAGATTTACCATTGACACTTCCAGGTACACCTCTGACACTCCCAGTTACGCAATGACGCTCCCAGTTACACCACTGACCTCTAGTACACCTCTGATACTCCCAGGTACCTATGACGCTCCCTGGTACACCGCTGACACTCCCAGGTACACCTGACACTGCCAGATGCACCTCTGACACTCCATACCTCAGACACTCCCAGGTACACCTCTGACTTCAGGTACACCTCTGACGCTTCAGGTACACCTCCAGGTACCCTCTGACACTCCCAGGTACACCACTGACACTCCATGTACCTCATACGCTTCTCAGACACTCCCAGGTACACCTCAGACGCTCCCAGGTGCAACTCAGACCTCCCAGGTACACCGCTGTCACTCCCAGGTACACCCTGACACTCCAGTTACACCCCTGACAACCAGGTACACCTCTGACAATCAGGTACACCTCAGACACTCCCAGGTACCCTCTGACACTCCCAGGTACACCAATGACACTCCAGGTTACCTGACACTCCTTTTGCACCTCTAACACTCCCAGGCACACCAACGACACTCCCAGGTACACCTCTGACACTCCCAGGTACACCTCCGAACTCCGTTTTGACACTCCCAGTACACCTCTGACACTCCCATTTGCCTCTGACACTCCTGGTACTCCTTTGACACTCCCAGGTACCTCAAACCTCCAGGTACACCTCGGCCTCCGTTCCTCCTGACACCAGTTACACCTGGCTCCCTGGTACACCTCCGGCACTCCAGGTACACATCTGACACTCCAAGGTACACCTCTTACACTAACGGGTACTCTGACACTCCCGGGTACCGCTGTCTAGGTACACCCTGACACTCCCAGGTACACCCTGACACTCCCAGGTACACCTCTGACAATCCAGGTACACCCGTTGACAGCTCTCCCCTGACACTCAGGTACACCAATGACACTCCCAGGTACACCACTGACGCTCCCTGGTACACCTCTGACCTCCCAGGTAGCTCACTGACATTCCCTGGTGCACCTCTGACACCAGGTACACCTCTGACACTCCAGGTACACCTCTGACACTCCTGGTACTGCTTGACCTCCTAGGTACCAATGACCTCCGGTACACCAATGACGCTCCTGGAACACCCTCTGACACTCCCAGGTACACCTCCGATGCTCCAGGTACCTCCGATACTCCAGGTACACCTCAGACACTGCCTCCTGGTTTCAGCTCTGACACTCCTGGTACACCTCGGCACTCCAGTACGGCGCCAGGTACACCTCCGACCTCCAGGTACCTTTAACCTCCTAGGTACTCCTCTGACCTCTGGTTCACCTGGCACTCCCAGGGACACCTCCTACCTCCAGGGACCTCTTACACTCCCTGGTTCTCCTGTCACTCGGTGCACCTCGATACTCCAGGTACCCTCAGACACTCAGGTACATCTGACCTCAGGTAAAATCTCTGACATTCCCAGGTACACCTCTGACATTCCCAGGTACACTCTGACACTCCCAGGTACACCTCTGACACTCCCAGGTACTCTCTGACACTCCCAGGTACACCTGACACTCCCAGGTACACCTCTGACACACACTCAGGTACTCCCTGACACTCCCAGGTACACCTCTGACACTCCCAGGTACACCTCTGACACTCTTAGTTACACCTCCGACTCATTTACACCCCTGACACTCCCAGAACATCTCAGACACTTCAGGTACACCTCAGACACTCCCAGGTGCACCTGTGACCTCAGGCACACCTCTGACACTCCCAGGTACACCGCTGACACTCCCAGGTACACGGCACTGCCCAATACACCTCTGACACTCCCAGGTTCACCTCTGAGCACTCCCAGGTACACCTCCGATACTCCCAGGTACACCCTTGACACTCCAGGTACACCTCAGACACTTCCATGTACAGCTCAGACACTCCCAGGTCCTCAGACACTCCAGGTACACCTCTGACACTCCCAGGTACACCTCTGACACTCCAGGTACCACTGACCTCCATGTACACCTCAGACACTTCAAGGTACACCTCAGACACTCCCAATGTACCCCTCAGACACTCCCAGGTACAACTCAGACACTCCCAGGTACACCGCTGTCACTCCCAGGTTACCCTGACCCCAGTTACACCCTGACAACAGGGTTTACCTCTGACAATCAGGTACCTCAGACACTCCAGGTACACCTCTGCACTCCAGGTACACAATGACACTCCAGGTACACCACTGACCTCCTGGTACACCTCTCTCCAGGCACACCGACCGGTGCATGCTCCCAGGTACACCTCCGACACTCCAGGTACACCCTGACACTCCAGGTACACCTCTGACACTCCCAGGTACACCTCTGACTCCCTGGTACTCGCGGCTCCCAGGTACAAACACTCCAGGTACACCTCTGACACTCCACGTTCCTCCTGACACTCTAGTTACACCTGAACACTCCCTGGTACACCTCCGACCTCCAGGTACACATCTGCCTCCCAGGTACACCTCTTACACTAACAGGTACCTCTGACACTCCGGGTACACCGCTGTCACTCCGGTACACCCACTCCAAGTACACTGACACTCCCAGGTACGCCTCTGACAATCAGGTACACCCGTGACACTTCCAGGTATACTGACTCCAGGTACGCAATGACACTCCCAGGTACACCACTGACGCTCCCTGGTACCTCTGACCTCCCAGGTACTCCACTGACATTCCTGGTGCACTGACACACCAGGTACCTCTGACACTCCCAGGTACACCTCTGCTCCTGGTACCCGTGACCTCCCAGGTACACCAATGACACTCCCAGGTACACCAATGACCTCCTGGAACCTCTGACACTCCAGGTATACCTCCGATGCTCCAGAGTACGCGATACTCCCAGGTACCCTCAGACACTCCTGGTTCACCTGACACTCCTGGTTCAGCTCTGACCTCCCTGGATTTTGCCTCGACACTCCCAGGTATGCCTCCTGCCAAGTACACCTCCGACACTCCCAGGTACGCTAACACTCCTAGGTACTCCTCTGACCTCCCTGGTACACCTCTGACACTCCAGGACACCTCCTACCTCCCAGGGACACCTCTTACTCCTGGTTCTCCCTGTCACTCCAGGTACACCTCAGACACTCCCAGGTACACCTCAGACACTCCCAGGTACATCTCTGACACTCCCAGGTCACATCTCTGACATTCCAGGTACACCTCTGACATTCCAGGTACACCCCGACCTCCCAAGTGCTTCTGACACTCCAGGTACTCCTCTGACCTCCCAGGTACACCCCTGACACTCCAGGTACTCCTCCTGACACTCAGGTACTCCTCTGACCTCCCAGGTACACCTCTGACACTCAGGTACACCTCTGACACTCTTAGTTACACCTCGACTCTCCCAGTTACACCTGACACTCCCAGGAACATCTCAGACACTTCAGGTACACCTCAGACACTTCAGGTCACCTCAGACACTCCCAGGTGCACCTGTGACTCCAGGCACACCTCTGACCTCCAGGTACACCGCTGACACTCCCAGGTACACCACTGACACTGCCAAATACACCTCTGACACTCCCAGGTTCACCTCTGACACTCCCAGGTACACCTCCGATACTCCCAGGTACACCCGCCTGACACTCCCAGGTACACCTCGAACGCTTCCATGTACAGGCGACACTCCCAGGTGCACCTCAGCACTCCCAGGTATACCTCAGTCACTCCCAGGTACACCGCTGTCCTCCCAGGTACACCCTGTCACTCAGTTACACCTGACAGCAGATACACCTCTGACACTCCAGGTACACCAATGACCTCCCAGTTGCCTCGACACTCCAGGTACCTCCGACACTCCGTTGCACCCTGACCTCAGGTACACAATGACACTCCCATGTACACCTCTGACACTCCCAGGTACATCTCCGACACTCCCTGGGTACACCTGACACTCCCAGGTACACCTCTGACACTCCCAGGTACACCTCTGACCTCCCCTGGTGGTCGCGACACTCCCAGTTACACCTCAAACCTCCCGGTACACCAATGACACTCTCAGGAACGCGGCACTCCCATTACATCTCTGACACTAACAGGTACACCTCTGGGACTCCGGGTATACCGCTGTCACTCCCAGGTACACCTGCCTGCTCCCAGGCACACCCCTGACACTCCAGGTACACCTCTCGAGCACTTCAGGTATACCCCTGACACTCCCAGGTACACAATGGCACTCCCAGGTACACCACTGACTTCCTGGTACACCTGACACTCCAGGTACTCCACTGACATTCCTGGTACACCTCTGACACACAGGTACACCTCCGACACTCAAGGTACACCTGACACTTTCAGGTACACCAATGACACTTCGTGGGTACACCGCTGACACTCCCAGGTACACCCCTGACATCTGGGTACACCTCCTGACACTCCATGTACCCTCAGACACTTCCAGGTACACCTCAGACCTCCCAGGTGCACGCTCCACTCCCAGGTACACCTCTGACACTCCAGGTACACCTCTGGCACTCCAGGTACACCAACTTCCCAGGTACACCGCCACCTCCCTGGTACCTCTGACTCTCCCAGGTACACATTGACTCTCAGGTACACCTCTGACACTCCCAGTTACACCTCAACCTCCAGGTATAAGCAACCTCCCAGGTACACTTGTGACACTCCCAGGTACACCACTGACACTCCTGGTACACCTCAGACACTCCCAGGTACACCAATGACACTCCAGGTACCCTCAGACACTCCCAGGTACACCTCAGACACTCCCAGGTACACCTGTGACCTCCAAATACACCTCTGACACTCCCAGGTACCGCTGACACTAACAGGTACACCGCTGACACTGCCAGATACACCGCTGACACTGCCAAGTTGCACAGACACCAGGTACACCTCAGACACTCCCAGGTACAAGCTCAGACACTCCCAGGTACACCTCCCAGGTACACCAATGACACTCCCAGGTACACCACTGACCTCCCAGGTACACCTCTGACACTCCCAGGTACACCAATGACACTCCCAGGTACACCTCTGACACTTCCAGGTACCTCTGACACTTCCTGTACACCTCCGATACTCCAGGTACCGCTGACACTCCCAGGTACACCTCTGACACTCAAGGTATGCATCTAACATTCCAGGTACACCTCCGATACTCCCAGGTACCTCTGGCTCTCCCAGGTATGCCTCAGACACTCCCAGGTACCTCAGACACTCCAGGTACACCGCTGTCACTCCAGGTACACCCTGTCGCACTCGGTTACCCTGACAGATACCTCTGACCTCCAGGTACACCAATGACACTCCCGATTCACCTCGACACTCCTAGGTACACCCTGACACTCCCAGGTACACCTCTGACACTCCCAGGTACACCTGACTCCTGGTACTCCTTTGACCTCCCAGTTACATCAAACATTCCCAGGTACCAATGGCCTCTCAGGACATGGCTGACGCTCCATGCTTCTTGACACTACAGGTACACCTCTGAATCGGGTACACCGCTGTCACTCCAGGTACACCTGACACTCCCAGGCACACCCCTGACACTCCCAGGTACATCTCTGACACCAGGTATACCCTGACACTCCAGGTACACCACTGACACTCAGGTACACCATGACACTCCTGGTGCACCTCTCAACACTCCCAGGTACTCACTGATTCCCTGGTACACCTCTGACCCCAGGTACCTCCGACACTCCAGGTACACCCCTGACACTTTCAGGTACCTGACCTCGTGGTACGTGACCTCCCAGTTACACCGCTGACACTCAGGTACACCTCTGACACTCCATGTCACCTCAGACACTTCATGCCTCAGACACTCAGGTACACCCTGTCACTCCCGTTGCACACCTCAGACACTCCCAGGTACCTCTGACACTCCCAGGTACCAATGACACTCCCAGGTTCACCACTGACTCCTGGTAACCTCGACACTCCCAGGTACACCAATGACACTCCCAGGTACACCTCTGACACTTCCAGGTACACCTCAGACACTCCCAGGTACACCTCAGACACTCCTGGTACACCTGACCTCCCAGGTACACCGCTGTCCTCCCAGGTACTGACACTCCCAGTTACACCAGTGACAATCAGGTACACCACTTACACTCCCTGGTACACCTCTCATGCCAGGTATACCTCTGACACTCCCTGGTACACCGCTGATACTCCCAGGTACCTCTGACCTGCCAGGTACACCCTGACGCCAGGTACACCTCTGACCCTCCAGGTACCTCAGACACTCCCAGGTACACCTCTGACACTCAGGTACACCTCTGACACTTCGGTACACCTCTGACACTTCCAGGTGCACCTCTGACACACCAGGTACACCTCTGACACTCCATGTACACCTCAGACACTTCAGGTACACCTCAGACACCAGGTACACCGCTGTCTCGGTACACCCCTGACACTCCGGTACACATCTGACAATCAGGTACACCTCAGACATTCCCAGGTACACCTCGGACAGATACACCACTGACACTCCAGGTACACCTCTGACACTCCCAGGTACACCAATGACACTCCCAGGTACACCACTGACACTCCCTGGTACACCTCTGACACTCCCAGGTACACCAATGACACTCCCAGGTACACCTCTGACACTTCCAGGTACACCTCTGACACTTCCTGGTACACCTCCGATACTCCCAGGTACACCGCTGACACTCCCAGGTACACCTCTGACACTCCAAGGTATACATCTAACATTCCCAGGTACACCTCCGATACTCCCAGGTACACCTCTGGCTCTCCCAGGTATACCTCAGACACTCCCAGGTACACCCCAGACACTCCCAGGTACACCGCTGTCACTCCCAGGTACTCTCAGACACTCCCAGTACACCGCTGTCACTCCCAGGTACACCCCCTGACACTCCCAGTTACACCAATGACAATCCAGGTACACCACTTACACTCCCTGTACACCTCTGATACTCCCAGGTATACCTCTGACACTCCCTGCACACCGCTGATACTCCCAGGTACACCGCTGACACTGCCAGATACACCTCTGACACTCCATGTACACCCCAGACACTCCAGGTACACCTCTGACACTTCCAGGTACACCTCTGACACCTCCAGGTACACCTCTGACCCCAGGTACACCTCAGACACCCCAGGTACACCTCTCCTGACACTTCCAGGCACACCTCTGACACCCAGGTACACCCCTGACACCCAGGTACACCTCTGACACACCGAGGCACACCTCTGACACCCACATGTACACCCCAGACACTTCCAGGTACACCAGACACTCCCAGGTACACCGCTGTCACCCCAGGTACACCCCTGACACCTGAGGTACACATCTGACATTCCCAGGTACACCTCAGACATTCCCAGGTACACCTCGGACACTTCCAGGTACACCACTGACACTTCCAGGTACAACCTCTGACACTCCCAGGTACACCAATGACACTCCCAGGTACACCACTGACACCCCTGCACACCCTGACACTCCCAGGTACACCAATGACACTCCCAGGTACACCTCTGACACTTCCAGGTACACCTCTGGACACTTCCTGGTACACCTCCGATACTCCCAGGTACACCGCTGACACTCCCAGGTACACCTCTGACACTCCAAGGTATACATCTAACATTCCCAGGTACACCTCCGATACTCCCAGGTACACCTCTGGCTCTCCCAGGTATACCTCAGACACTCCCAGGTAGCCTCAGACACTCCCAGGTACACCTGCTGTCACTCCCAGGTACACCCCTGTCACCCCAGTTACACCCCTGACAACCCAGACACACCTCTGACAATCCCAGGTACACCGCAGACACTCCCAGGTACACCTCTGACACTCCCAGGTACACCTCTGACACTCCCAGGTCCACCTCTTACACTCCCCGTACACCTCTGACATTCCCAGGTACACCTCAGACACTCCCAGGTACACCCCAGACACTCCCAGGTACACCCCAGACACTCTCAGGTACAGTTCTCACACTCGCAGGTACACCTCCGACATTCCCAGGTAACCCTGACACTCCGTGGTACACTACTCCGACAATCCCAGGCACACCTCAGACATTCCCCAGGTACACCCCTGACACTTCCAGGTACACCACCGACACCTCCTGGGCACACCTCTGACACCTGAGGTACACCAATGACACCCCAGTGCCACCACTGACACCCCTGGCACACCTGACACCCCAGGTACACACTGACACTCCTGGTACACTTAACATGCCACACACCAATGACTCCCAGGTACACCCTGACATGGGCACACCTCCAACACTTCCCAGGTACACCCTGACACTCCCAGGCACACTCTCTGACACTCCCCAGGTACACCTCTGACACCCCCTGGTACTCCTTTTGACACTCCTGTGTACACCTCAAACACTCCCAGGAGGCACACCACCAATGACACCTCAGGAACACTTGTGACACTCCCTGGTACACCGCTGATACCCCAGGTACACCGCTGACACTGCCAGATACACCCTCTGACACTCCATGTACACCCCAGACACCCCAGGCCACCTCTGACACTTCCAGGCACACCTCTGACACTTCCAGGTGCCAATTCCTCTGACCCTCCCAGGCACACCCCAGACACCCCAGGCACACCTCTGACACGCAGGCACACCCCTGACACTCCAGGTGCACACCTCTGACACTTCCAGGCACACCTCTGACACACTGAGGTACACTCTGACACTCCCATACACCCCAGACACTTCCAGGCACACCTCAGACACTCCCCAGGCACACCCCGCTGTCACCCCAGGGTACACCCCCTGACACTCCGAGGCACACATCTGACAAATCCCAGGCACACCTCAGACATTCCTGAGGCAAGCCACCTCGGACATCTCCACATTCACTGACACTTCCAGGTACACCCCTGACACCCCAGGCACACCCGCCAATGACACTCAGGGTACACCACTGACACTCCCCATGCCACCTCTCCACACTCCCAGGTACACCAATGACACTCCCAGGCACACCCCCTGACACCTCCAGGTACACCTCTGACACTCCTGGCACACCTCCGATACTCCCAGGTACACCGCTGACACTCCCAGGCACACCTTGGACACTCAAAGGTACACATCTAACATTCCCCAGGCAGCCACCTCCTGACAACTCTGTAAGTACACCTCTGCCTCCCAGGCATAAATTCCTCAGACACTTGCAACACCCCCAGACACTCCCCCAGGCACACCGCTGTCACCCCAGGTACCCTCAGACACTCCCAGGCACACCGGGCTGTCACCCCCAGGTACACCCCCTGACACTCCCAGTTACACCAACAGACAACCCAGGTACACCACTTTACACCCTGGTACACCCTGATACTCCCCAGGCATACCTCTCACCCCTGGCACACCGCTGATAATTCCCAGGCACACTGCTGGACACTGCCAGACACACCTCTGACACCCATGCACACCCCAGACACCCCAGGCACACCTCTGACACTCCAGGCACACCTGACACTTCCAGGCACACTCTGACCTCCCAGGCACACCACCTCAGACACCCCCAGGCACACCTCTGGCACCTGCACACCCTCTGACACCTCCAGGCACACCTCTGACACCCAGGTGACATTCCTGACACACCGAGGCACAACTCTGACCTCCATGTACACCCCAGACACTTCCAGGCACACCCCATCCCCAGGCACACCGCTGTCACCCCAGGCACACCCCCTGACACCGAGGACACATCTGGACATTCCCCAGGTACACCTTCAGACATTCCCAGGCACACCTCGGACACCCAGGCCACCACTGACACCTCTCCAGGCACACCCTGACACTCCCCAGGCACACCAATGACACTCCCAGGTACACCACTGACACTCCCCTGGCACACCCCTGACACTCCCAGGTACACACCAATGACACCCCAGGTACACCCCTGACACTTCCAGGTGCTGCCCCTGACACCTCCTGCACACCTCCTGCACCCCAGGCACACCGCCGACACCCCAGGCACACCCCCTGACCCAAGGCATACATCTAACATTCCCCAGGTACACCTCCGATACCCCAGGCACAATTCCTTCTGGCTCTCCCCAGGCAGGCCTCTCAGACACTTCCAGGCACACCAGACACTCCCAGCACACCTGCTGTCACTCCCAGGCACACCCTGTCACCCCAGTTACACCCCTGACAACCCACAGACACACCTCTGACAATCCCAGGCACACAGGACACTCCCCAGGTACACCTCCCGACACTCCTAGGCACACCCCTGACACTCCCTGTGCACACCTCTGACACCCCAGGTACACCTCTGACACTCCCTGGTACCCTTGACACTCCCAGTTTCACACTCCCTAAACACCCCAGGTACACCAATGACACCTCAGGAACACTGTGACACTCTAATGCACATCTTGACACTCAACAGGTACACCTCTGAGACTCCTGGTACACCGCTGTCACTCCCAGGCACCCCGACACCCCAGGCACACCCCTGACACTCCCCAGCACACCCCTGACCCCAGGCACACCCCACACTCCAGGCACCCAAGACACCCAGGTGCCACCCCTGACACCTCTGCAGGCACATCTCTGACACCCCAGGCACACCCTGACACCCCTGCCCCTCTGACACCCCAGGCACCCCAAACACTCCCCAGGGACACCAGACACTCCCAGGCACACCTCTGACACTCTCAGGAACACCCCTGACACCCCAGGTACACCTCTACACTCAAAGGTACCTCTGACACTCCCAAGTACCTCTGACACTCCCAGGCACACCTCTGACACTCCCAGTTTCACCCCAACACCCAGCCACAAACCCTGACACTCCCAGATGTCACCCCTGAAACTCCAGGCACACCTTGATACCCAGGCACACCTCTTGACACTTCCAGAGCCACCTGACACTCCCCAGGCACACCAATGACACTCCCAGGAACACCTCTGTCACCCCAGGTACACCAGTACACTCTAGAACACCTCAGACACTGCCAGGCACACCCCAGAAACCACCAGGCACAACTCAGGACACTCCCCAGGCACACAGCTCAGACACCCCAGGCACACCCCAGGCACCCCAGGCACACCTGTGACACTCCTGGGCACACCTCTGGACACTTCCAGGTGCTGACACTCCCAGGCAGGCACACCGCTGACACTGCCAGATACACCCTCTGACACTCCCGTTCACCTCTGACACCCCAGGTACACTCCGATACCCCAGGTACACCCCCTGACACTCCCAGGTACACCCCTGACACTCCAGGCACACCTCTGAAAATCCCAGGCACACCCTGACACTTCCAGGTATACCCCTGACACTCGTACACCAATGACACTCCCAGGTACTCCACTGACATTCTCTGGCACACCTCTGACACACCCAGGTACACCTCCGACACCTGCTGTACACCCCTGACACTTTAGTACACCAATGACACTCGTAGGTACACCGCTGACACTCAGGCACACTGACACTCCCCAGGCACACCTCAGACACGCCCAGGCACACCTGATACTCCCAGGCACACCACTGACACTTCCAGGCACACCTCTACACCCCCAGGCACACCGCTGTCACCCCAGGCACACCCCTGACACCTGTGGCACACATCTGACAATCCCAGGCACACCCCAGACATTCCCCAGGTACACCTCTGACACTTCCAGGCACACCACTGACACTTCCAAGCACACCCCTGACACCTGAGGCACACCAATGACACTCCCAGGTACACCTCTGACACTCCCAAGCACACCTCCAACACTCCCAGGTACACCCCTGACACTCCCAGGCACACCTCTGACACTCCGCACACCTCTGACACTCCTGGTACTCCTTGACACTCCCAGGTACACCAAACACTCCCCAGTACAACAATGACACTCTCAGGAACACTTGTGACACCTGGTACACCGCTGATACTCCCAGGCACACCGCTGACACTGCCAGACACACCTCTGACACTCCATGTACACCCCAGACACTCCCCAGGCACCTCTGACACTTCCAGGCACACCTCTGACACTTCCAGGCACACCTCTCCACCTTCCAGGCACACCCAGACACCCCAGGCACACCTCTGACACTTCCAGGAACACCCCTGACACTTCCAGGCACACCTCTGACACTTCCAGGCACACCTCTGATACACCGAGGCACACCTCTGACACCCATGTACACCTCAGAAACTTCCAGGCACACCTCAGACACTCCCAGGCACACCGCTGTCACCCCCAGGTACACCCCTGACACCTGAGGCACACATCTGACAATCCCAGGCACACCTCAGACATTCCCGGCACCCCGGACACTTCCAGACACACCACTGACACTTCCACCTCTGACACCAGGCACACCAATGACACTCCCAGGCACACCACTGACACTCCCTGGCACACCTCTGACACCCCAGGCACACCAATGACACCCCAGGCACACCTCTGACACTTCCAGGCACACCCTCTGACACTTCCTGGCACACCTCCGATACTCCCAGGCACACCACTGACACTCCGGTGCACCCTTGACACTCCAAGGTATACATCTAACATTCCCCAGGCACACCTCCGATACCCCAGGCACACCTCTGGCCTCCAGGCATATCCCAGACACTCCCATGTACACCCCAGACACTCCCCAGGCACACCGCTGCCCCAGGTACCTCAGACACCCCAGGCACACCGCTGTCACCCCAGGTACACCCCTGACACCCCAGTTACACCAATGACAATCCCAGGTACACCACTTACACCCCTGGTACACCCTGATACCCCAGGTATACCTCTGACACTCCCCTGGCACACCGCTGATACTCCCAGGTACACCAATGACACCCCAGGTACACCTCTGACACTCCCAAGCACACCTCCAACACTCCCAGGTACACCCCTGACACTCGGTGGCACACCTCTGACACTCCCAGGTACACCTCTGACACTCCCTGGCACCCTTTGACACTCCCAGGTCACCTCAAACACTCCCAGGCACACCAATGACACTCCAGGAACACTTAGACACTCCCTGGTACACCGCTGATACTCCCAGGCACACCGCTGACACCCAGACACACCTCTGACACCCATGTACACCCCAGACACCCCAGGCACACTCCTGACACTCCCAGGCACACCTCTGACACTTCCAGGCATCTCTGACCTCCCAGGCACACCCCAGACACTCCCAGGCACCCTGACACCCCAGGAACACCTCTGACACTTCCAGGTACACTTTACACTTCCAGGTACACCTCACACACCGAGGCACACCTCTGACACCCATACACCCCAGAAACCCAGGCACACCCCAGACACCCCAGGCACACCGCTGTCACCCAGGTACACCCCTGACACCTGAGGCACACATCTGACAACCCAGGCACACCTCAGACATTCCCAGGCACACCTCGACACTTCCAGATACACCACTGACACCTCCAGGTACACCTCTGACACTCCCCAGGCACACCAATGACACCCCAGGCACACCACTGACACTCCCTGGTACACTCTTGACACCCAGGCACACCAATGACACCCCAGGCACACCTCTGACACTTCCGCACCTCTGACACTTCCTGGCACACCTGATACTCCAAGGCACACCACTGACACCTGTGCCACCTTTGACACCAAGGCATACATCTAACATTCCCAGGCACACCTCCGATACCCCCAGGCACACCTCTGCCTCCCAGGCATACCTCAGACACTCCCATGCACATCTCAGACACTCCCAGGCACACCGCTGTCACCCCAGGCACTCCCAGACACTCCAGGCACACCGCTGTCACCCCAGGCACACCCCTGACACTCTGTTACACCAATGACAATCCCAGGTACACCACTTACACCCCTGGTACACCTCTGATACTCCCAGGTATACCTCTGACACTCCCCTGGTACACCGCTGATACTCCCAGGCACACCGCTGACACTGCCAGATACACCTGGACACCCATGCACACCCCAGACACCCAGGCACACACCTACACTTCCAGGCACACCTCTGACACTTCCAGGCACACCTCTGACCTCCCAGGCACACCTCAGACACTCAGGTACACCTCTGACCTCCAGGCACACCCTGACACTTCCAGGCACACCCTGACACTTCCAGGTACACCTTCAATCGAGGCACACCTCTGACACTCCAAACCTCAGACACTTCCAGGTACACCCCACCCCAGGTACACCGCTGTCACCCCAGGCACACCCCTGACACCTGAGGCACACACATCTGACATTCCCCACCTCAGACATTCCCCAGGTACACCTCTGACACTTCCAGGCACACCACTGACACTTCCAGGCACACCCTGACACCCCAGGTACACCAATGACACTCCCCAGGCCACCCCACTGACACCCCTGGTACACCTCTGACACCCAGTACACCACCAGCACCCCAGCACACCCTGACACTTCCAGGCACACCTCTGACACTTCCTGGTACACCTCCGATACTCCCAGGCACACCCCTGACACCCCCAGGTACACCTCTGACACTCCCAGGTACACCTCTGACACTCCCTGGCACTCCTTTGACACTCCCAGTTACACCTCAAACACTCCCAGGTACACCAATGACACTCTCGTAGGAAAACTTGTGACACCTCCCACGCACATCTCTGACACTCCCAGGTACACCTCTGAGACTCCTGCGCTGTCACTCCCAGGCACACCCCTGACACTCCGGTGGCACACCCTGACACTCCCAGGTACACCCTGACACTAGGATACCCTGACACCCAAGGCACACCAATGACACTCCCAGGCACACCACTGACACTCCTGCACACCTCTGACACCGAGGTACACCAATGACACTCCCAGGTACACCACTGACACTCCCCTGTACACCTCTGACACCTGAGGCACACCACTGATACCCCAGGCACACCACTGACACTTCCTGGCACACCTCTGACACTCCCAGGCACACCACTGACACTCCCTGGTACACCCCTGACACTCCCCAGGTACACCTCTGAAAATCCCAGGCACACCTCTGACACTTCCAGGGCATACCCCTGACACTCCCAGGCACACCAATGACACCCCAGGCGTATAGCAAAGGCCCTCATCGAGTACAACAAAGTCCCCTGATCGCGTATAACATATCCCCTGATCGAGTACAACAAAGACCTCTGGTTGAGTATAACAAAGTCCCCTGATCAAGTATAAAAAAGTCTCCTGGTCGAGTATAACAAAGTCCCGTGATCGAGTATAACAAAATCCTCTGGTCGAGTATAAAAAAGTCCCCTGATCGAGTATAACAAAGTCCCTTGCTCGAGTATAACAAAGTCCCCTGATCGAGTATAACAAAGGCCCCTCATCGAGTATAACAAAGCCCCCTGTTCGAGTATTTAAAGTCCCCTGATCTAGTATAACAAAGTCCCCTGGTCGAGTATAACAAAGCCGCCGAATCGAGTATAACAAAGTCCCCTGATCGAGTATAACAAAGTCCCCTGTTCGAGTCTAACAAAGTCCCCTTATCGAGTATAACAAATTCCCCTTATCGAGTATAACAAAGTCCCCAAATCGAGTATAACTAAGTCCCCTGATCGATTATAACAAAGGCCCCTGGTCGAGTATAACAAAGTCCCCTAATCGAGTAAAACACAGTCTCCTGGTCGAGTATAACAAAGTTTTCTAATCGAGTATAACAAAGGCCCCTGGTCGAGTATAACAACGCCTCCTGCTCGAAAATAACAAAATCCCCTGATCGAGTATAACAAAGGCCCCTAATCAAGTATAACAAATTCCCTTGATCGAGTATAACAAAGTCCCTTGATCGAGTAAGACAAAGTCCCCTGATCGAGAATAACAAAGTCCCCTGATCGAGTATACCAAAGCCCCCCTGGACGAGTATAACAAAGTCCCCTGAACCGAGTACAACAAAGTCCCCTGATCGAGTATAACATATCCCCTGATCGAGTTCAACAAAGTCCCTAGTGGAGTATAACAAAGTCCCCTAATCGAGTATAACAAAGTCTCCTGGTCGAGTATAACAACGTTTTCTTATCGAGTATAACAAAGGCCCCTGTTCGAGCACATCAAAGTCCTCTTATCGAATATAACAAAGTCCCCTGTTCGAGTATAACACATCACTTGATCTATTATAACAAAGTCCTCTGGTCGAGTATAACAAAGTCCCCTGATCGAGTAGTAAAAAGTCTCCTGGTCGAATATAACAAAGTCCCCTCATCGAGTATAACAAAGGCCCCTCATCGAGTATAGCAAAGTCCATTGGTCAAATATAGGAAAGTCCACTGATCGAGTATAACAAGGTCCCCCGATCGAGTATAACAAAGGCTTCTGGTCGAGTATGACAAAGTCCCCTGATCAAGTATGAAAAAGTCCCCTGGTCTAGTAAAACAAAGTCCCCTGATCGAGTATAACAAAGTTCCCTGGTCGAGTATAGCAAAGTCCTCTGGTCGAGTATAACAAAGCCCCCTCATCGAGTATAACAAAGGCCCCTAATCGAGTATAACAAAGTCCCCTGATCGAGTATAACAAAGTCCCCTGATCGAGTATAACAAAGACCCCTGGTCGAGTATAACAATGTCCCCTGATCGAGTATAACAAAGTCCCCTGATCGAGTATAATGTGCTCTGGATTTAGTGCATGACAATTCCCCGAACTTATATAACAAAGTCCCTGATCATGTAAGTAACATATCCCCCTGATCGAGCGCAAAAGACCTCTCTGGTAAGTATGACAAAGTCCCCTGATCGAGTATAACAAAGTCCCCTTATCGAGTATAACAAAGACCACTGATCGAGTCAAAAAAAGGCTCCTAATCGAGTATAACAAAGTCCCCTGATCTAGTATAACAAAGGCTCCACATTGAGTATAACAAAGGCCCTTCATCGAGAATAACAAAGTCCCCTGTTCGAGTATAACAAAGTCCCCTTATCGGGTATAACAAATTCCCCTTATCGAGTATAACAAAGTCACCTTATCGAGTATGACAAAGTCACCTAATCGAGTATAACAAAGGCCCCTGGTCGAGTATAACAAAGTCCCCTGTTCGAGTATAACAAAAGTCGCTTGATCGAGTATAACAAAGTCCCCTGATCGAGTAAAAAAAAGTCCCCTGGCCCAGTATAACAAAGTCCCTAGATCGAGCATAACAAAGTCCCCTGATCGATTATAACAAAGTCCTCCGGTCGAGTATACCAAAGGGCCCTGAACCAGTAAGACAAAGTCTCCTGATCGAGTATAACAACGTCACCTGATCGAGTATAACACAGCCCCCTGGACAAGTATAACAAAGACCTCTGGTCGAGTATAAAAAAGTCCAATGATCGCGTTTAACAAAGTCCCGTGGTCGAGTATAACACAGTCCCCTGATCGAGTATAACAAAGGCCGCTCATCGAGTATAACAAAGTCCATTGGTCAAGTATAAAAAAGTCCCTGTTCCAGTATAAGAATGTCCTCTGATCGAGTATAACAAAGTCCTCTGGTCGAGTATAACAAAGTACCCTGATCGAGTATAAGAGAGTCCCCTGGTCGAGTATAACAAAGTCCCCTAATCGAGTATAACAAAGGCCCCTCATCGAGTATAACAAAGCCCCTTGCTCGAGTACAACAAAGTCCACTGATCGAGCATAAAAATGTCCCCTGTTCGAGGATAACATATCCCCTCATTGAGTATAACAAAGTCCCCTGGTCAAGTAAAACAAAGTCCCCTGGCCGAGTATAACAAAGTCCCCTGGTTGAGCATAACAAAGTCCCCTAATCGAGTATAACATATCCCCTGATCGATTATAACAAAGTCCACTCGTCGAGTATAAAAAAGTCCAATGTTCGCGTATAACAAAGTCCCCTGATCGAGTATAACATATCCTCTGTTCAAGTTTAACAAAGTCCTCTGGTCGAGTATAAAAAAGTCCCCTGATCGCGTATAATAATGTTCCCTGGTCGAGTATAGCAAAGTCATCTGATCGAGTATAACAAAGCCTCCTGCTCGAAAATAACAAAATCCCCTGATCGAGTATAACAAAGGCCCCTGATCAAGTCCAAAAAAGGCCCCTAAGCGAGTATAACAAGGTCCCCTCATCTAGTATAACAAAGGCCCCTGATCGAGTATAAAAAAGGCCAACCATCGAGTAAAATAAAGTCCCCTGATCGAGTATAACAAAGTTAACCTCATCGAATATAACAAAGTCCCCTCGTCGAGTATAACAAAGGCCCCTCATCGAGTATAATAAAGTCCTCTGGTCGATTTAACAAAGTACCCTGATCGAGTATATCAAAGTCCCTGGTCGAGTATAACAAAGTCCCCTAATCGAGTATAACAAAGGCCCCTCATCGAGTATAGCAAAGACCATTGGTCAAATATAGGAAAGTCCACTGATCGAGTATAACAAAGTCCCCCGATCGAGTATAACAAAGGCCTCTGGTCGAGTATGACAAATTCCCCTGATCAAGTATAAAAAAGTCTCCTGGTCGAGTATAACAAAGTCCCCTGATCGAGTATGACAAAGTCCCCTGGTCGAGTATAGCACAGTCCCCTGGTCGAGTATAACAAAGCCCCCTCATCGAGTATAACAAAGGCCCCTAATCGAGTATAACAAAGTTCCCTGATCGAGAATAACCAAGTCCCCTGATCGAGTATAACAAAGTCCACTGGTTGAGTATAACAAAGTCCCCTGATCGAGTATAACATAGC
>NW_024734179.1:0-8613 GCF_018991925.1 Homarus americanus | reverse complement strand
AGGGCCGGGCACCCATTCAGTGCCATGAATCGGGGTGTGAGGGCCGGGCACCCCTTCAGCACCATGACCCGGGGTGTGAGGGCTGGGCATGATTTCAGTGCCATGAATCGGGGTGTGAGGGCCGGGCACCCCTCTAGCACCATGACCCGGGGTATGAGGTCCGGGCACCCCTTCGGTGCTATGACCCGGGGTGTGAGGGCCGGGCACCCTTTCAGTGACATGACCCGGGGTGTGAGGACCGGGAACCCCTTCAATGACATGAACCTGGAGTGTGTGGGCCGGGCACCCTTTGAGTGCCATGACCCGGGGTGTGAGGGCCCGTCACTCCTTCAGTGCCATGACCCGGGATGTGAGGGCCGGGCAACCCATCAGCACTATGACCCGGGGTGTGAGGGCCGGGCTCGATTTCAGTGCCAAGAATCGGGGTGTGAGGTCCGGGCACCCCTCAAGCACCATGACCCAAACACCATGACCCAGGGCCATGAGGGCCGGGCACACCTTCAGTGCCATGGCCAGGGGTGTGACGGCTGGGCACCGCTTCAGTGCCATGACCCGGGGTGTGAGGGCCGGGCACCCCTTCAGTGACATGACAAGGGGCGTCAGGGCCGGGCACCCCTTCAGTGCCATGAGCCGGGGTGTGAGGGCCGGGCACTCCTTCAGTGCCATGAAACGGGGTGTGAGGGCCGGGCGCCCCTACAAAGCTATGAACCGGGGTGTGAGGGCCGGGCACCCCTTCACATGACACGGGGTGTGAGGGCCCGGCACCCTTTGAGTGCCTTGAATCGGGGTGTGATGGCCGGGCACCCCTTCAGCTCCATGACCCGTGGTGTGAGCGCCGGGAACCGCTTCAACCCCATGGCCTGGGGTGTAAGGGCCGGGCACCCCTTTAGGTCCATGACCCGGGGTATGAGGGCCGTTCACCTCTTCAGTGACTTGACCCGGGGTGTGAGGGCCAAGCACCCCTTCAATGACATAACCCGGAGTAAGTGGACCGGGCACCCTTTCAGTGCCATGAACCGGGGTGTGAGGGCCGGTCACTCCTTCAGTGCCATGACCCGGCGTGTGAGGGCCGGGCACCCCTTCAATGACATGACCCGGAGTGAGTGGACCGGGCACCCTTTCATTGCCATGAACCGGGGTGTGAGGGCCGGTCACTCCTTTAGTGCCATGACCCGGCGTGTGACGGCCGGGCACCCCTTCAGCCCCATGACCCGGGGTGTGATGGCCGGGCACCCGTTTAGGTTTATGACAAGGGGTGTGAGGGCCGGGCACACCTTCAATGCCATGTCCAGGGATGTGACGGCCGGGCGCCGCTTTAGTGCCGTGACCTGGGGTGTGAGTGCCGGGCTCGATTTTAGTTCCATGAATCGGGGTATGAGGGCCGGGCATCCTTCCAGCACCATGACCCGGGGTATGAGGGCCGGGCACCCCTTCAGTGCTATGACCCGGATGTGAGGGCCGGTGACTCCTTCAGTGCCATGACCCGGGGTGTGAGGGCCGGGCACCCCTTCAGCGCCATGACCCGGGGTGTGTTTGCCGTGTTCCCTTTCAGTGCCATGACCCGGGGTGTGAGGGCCGGGCGCCCGTTTAGGTCTATAACCAGGGGTGTGAGGGTCGGGCACACCTTCAGTGCCATGGCCAGGGGTGTGACGGCCGGTCACCGCTTCAGTGCCATAACCCGGGGTGTGACGGCCGGGCACCCTTTCAGCTCCATGACCTGTGGTGTGAGGGCCGGGAACCGATTCAACTCCATGACCTGGGGTGTGAGGGCCGGTCACCCTTGTAGGTCCATGACCCGGGGTGTGAGGGCCGTGCACCCCTTCAGTGACATGACCCGGGGTGTGATGTCCGGGCACCCCTTCAGCTCCATGACCCGGTATGTGAGGGCTGGGCATCCCTCCAGCACCATGGCCCGGGGTGTGAGGGCCGGGCTTTTCTCCAGCACCATGGCCCGGGTGTGAGAGCCGGGCACCCCATCAGTGTCATGACCCGGGGTGTCAGGGCCGGACACCCCTCCAGAACCATGGGCCGTGGTGTGAGTGCCGGTCACTCCTTCAGCCCCATGACCCGGGGTGTGATGGCCGGGCACCCGTTTAGGTCTATGACAAGGGGTGTGAGGGCCGGGCACACCTTCACTGCCATGTCCAGGGGTGTGACGGCCGGGCACCGCTTTAGTGCCATGACCTGGGGTGTGAGGGCCGGGCTCGATTTTAGTTCCATGAATCGGGGTGTGAGGGCCGGGCATCCCTCCACCACCATGACCCGGGGTATGAGGGCCGGGCACCCCTTCAGTGCTATGACCCGGGATGTGAGGGCCGGTGACTCCTTCAGTGCCATGACCCTGGGTGTGAGGTCCGGGCTCGATTTCAGTGCCATGAATCGGGGTGTGAGGGCCGGGCACCCCTCTAGCACCATGACACGGGATATAAGGGCCGGGCACCCCTTCAATGACATGACCCGGGGTGTGTTTGCCGGGTACCCGTTCAGGTCTATAACCAGGGGTGTGAGGGCCGGGCACACCTTCAGTGCCATGGCCAGGGGTGTGACGGCCGGGCACCCCTTCAGTGTCATGACCCGGGGTGTGAGGGCCGGGCACTATTTCAGTGCCATGAAATGGGGTGTGAAGGCCGGGCAACCCTACAGTGCTGTGAACCGGGGTGTGAGGACGGGGCATCCCTTCACATGACCCGGGGTGTGAGGGGCGGGCACCCCTCAGGGTCCATGACCCGTATCGGGGCTGTTCACCGCTTCCAGTGACATGACCGGGTGTAGAGGGGCCAGGCACTCTTTAGTGACATGTCCTGGGTGAGGGCCGGGCACCCTTTCAGTGCTATGAACAGGGTGTGAGGGCTGGCACTCTTCAATGATGACCTGGAGGAGTGGACTGGGCACCCTTTTCAGTGCTAAGGAACTGGGGTGTGGAGGGCTGGTCACTCTTTCCAGTGCCATGACCAAGTGTGTGAGGGCTGGGCACCCTCAATGACATGACCCGGAGGAGTGGGACTGCACCTTTCAGTGCCATGAACTGGGGTGTGAGGGCCGGTCACCTTTTTCTGGCGCTGGCGACCCGGCGTGTGAGGGCTGATGCCCCTTCAGCCCCATGACCTGGGTGATGGCTGGGCACCTGTTTAGTCTATGGACAAGGGGTGTGAGGGCCGGGCACACCTTCAATGCCATGTCCAGGGGTGTGACGGCCGGGCACCGCTTTAGTGCCATGACCAGGGGTGTGAGGGCCGGGCTCGATTTTAGTTCCATGAATCGGGGTGTGAGGGCCGGGCATCCCTCCAGCACCATGACCCGGGGTATGAGGGCCGGGCACCCCTTCAGTGCAATGACCCGGGATGTGAGGGCCGGTGACTCCTTCAGTGCCATGACCCGGGGTGTCAGGGCCGGGCACCATTTCATGACCCGGGGTGTGTTTGCCGGTTCCCTTCACCATGACCCGGGGTGTGAGGGCCGGGCACCCGAGGTCTATAACCGCCGGGCACACCTTCAGTGTGGCCAGGGGTGTGCTTCAGTGCCATGTTGAGGGCCGGGCACCCTTATGACCCGGGGAGTGAGGGCCGGGCACCCTTTCAGTGACATGACCCGGGGTGTGAGGGCCGGGCACCCACTAATGACATGACTGGAAAGGTGCGTGGGCAGGCACCCTTTCCAGTGCCATGACCTTGGGTGTGAGCCAGTATCCTTGTCAGTGAGCTTATGACCAGGGTGTGAGCCGGAACACCACCAGCACCATGACCAGGTGTGTGTTTGCCGGGTACCCTTTCAGTGCCATGACCCGGGGTGTGAGGTCCGGGAACCTGTTTAGGTCTATATCCAGGGGTGTGAGGGCCGGGCACACCTTCAGTGCCATGGCCAGGGGTGTGACGGCCGGGCACCCCTTCAGTGACATGACCCGGGTGTGAGGCCGGGCACTATTTCACTGCCATGAAATGGGGTGTGAAGGCCGGGCAACCCTACAGTGCTTGAACCGGGGTGTGAGGGCCGGGCATCCCTTCACATGACCCGGGGTGTGAGGGCCGGGCACCCCTTCAGTGCCATGAATCGGGATGTGAGGGCCGGGCACCCTTCAGCGCCAAGACCCGGGGTGTGAAGGCCGGCTCGATTTCAGTGCCAGAATAAGGGTGTGAGGGCCGGCACCCCTCAACACCATGACCAGGGTATGAGGGCCAGGCACCCCTTGATGCATGACCCGGGGTGTGAGGGCGGGCACACTTTTCAGTGACCTGACCCGGGGTGTGAGGCCAGCACCCCTTCAATGACGCGGCCGGGTGTGTGTGATCCAGGCACCCTTTCTTTGCTATGATCCTGGGTGTGAGGGCCGGGCACTCGTTTAGGTCTATAACAAGGGGTGTGAGTGCCGGACATTCGTTTAGCTCTATGACCACGGGTGTGAGGGCCGGGCACACCTTCAGTGCCATGGCCAGGGGTGTGACGGCCGGGCACGTCATCAGTGCCATGACCCGGGATGTGAGGGCCGGGTACCTCTTCAGTGACATGACCCGGAGTGTGAGGGCCTGGCACCTCTATAGTGACATGATCCGGGGCGTGAGGGCCGGGCACCCTTTCAGCACCATGACCCTGGGTGTGAGGGCCGGGCACCCCTTCAGCACCATGACCCGGTGTGTGAGGGCCGGGCACCCCTTTAGTTCCATGAACCGGGGTGTGAAGGCCGGGCACCCCTTCAGTGACATGAACCGGGGTGTGAGGGCCGGGTACCCTTTCAGTGCCATAAAACGGGGTGTAAAGGCCGGGCACACCTCCAACACCATGACCCGGGGTATGAGGGCCGGGCACCCCTTCAGTGCTATGTCCCGGGGTGTGAGGACCGGGCACCCTTTCAGTGACATGAACCGGGGTGTGAGGGCCGGGCACCCCTTCAATGATATGACCCATAGAGGATGGGCCGGGCACCCTTTCAGTGCCATGACCCGGGGTGTGAGGGCCGGTCACTCCTTCAGTGCCATGACCCGGGGTGTGAGAGCCGGGCACCCGTTTAGGTCTATGACCAGGGGTGTGAGGGCCGGGCACACCTTCAGTGCCATGACCCGGGGTGTGAGGGCCGGGAACCCCTTCAATGACATGACCCGGGGCGTCAGGGCCGGGCACCCCTTCTGTGCCAATGAATAGGCTGCTTGTCCAATTAACCAGTCCGTTCACACATATTTATATTTGGGTTTTAAGTAACGAAACCCAAATGGAAGTTCCTTTGTTTTATTATAAAAGGTTGTATATATAATTCCTGAGTGTATATCAACCGTAAGTCTCACTGTCTAGGAGTGAATGAGAAAGGGACGGCGTTTATGTATGATAAACGTTAGGTCACGTCCTTACGATATGAGTTGTGGTGAGCTACTGAAGCTTAGGGGCATCGCAGTGCGTGCTTACAGAAATGCTGAGCTATGGGTCTCGCCCTCTTGGGTAAGTTGCCCGCTCACGTGTCAATCTCATGTCTTACTCATAGACAGTGGAAAGTTACAGGGTGGTGAATCTGAATATAATATCAGATGTATTGACCCATTTATATAATACGTTCTGTTGATGAGACAGGGGCCTATTACACCAAGAAACGGGGTGTGAGGTGCGGGCACCCCTTCACATGACCCGGGGTGTGAGTGCCGGGCACCCATTCAGTGCCATGAATCGGGGTGTGAGGGCCGGGCACCCCTTCAGCACCATGACCCGGGGTGTGAGGGCTGGGCACCCCTTCAGTGCCATGAAACGGGGTGTGAGGGCCGGGATCGATTTTAGTTCCATGAATCGGGGTGTGAGGGCCGGGCATCCTTCCAGCACCATGACCCGGGGTATGAGGGCCGAACACCCCTTCAGTGCAATGACCCAGAGTGTGAGGGCCGGGCACCCTTTCACTGACTTAACCCGGGGTGTGAGGGCCGGGCACCCCTTCAGTGCCATGTCCAGGGGTGTGACGGCCGGGCACGCCAGTGCCATGACCCCTGGGGTGTGAGGCCGGAACCCCTTCGGTGACATGCCCGGTGGCCTGGCACCTTCCAGTCGCCGCCAGCCAGGGTGTGTTTGCAGTGCCCTTTCAGTGCCATGAAGCGGGGTGTGAGGGCGGGCTCGATTTTTATTTCCATGAATCGAGGTGTGAGGCGGGCGTCCTCAACACCATGACCGGGGAATGAGGGCGGGCACCCCTTCCAGTGCTATGACCCGGGTGTGAGGGCCGAGCACCCTTTCACTTTAACTGACCCGGGGTGTGAGGGCCGGGCACCCCTTCAGTGCCATGACCCGGAGTGTGTGGGCCGGGCACCCTTTCAGTGCCATGACCCGGGGTGTGAGGGCCGGTGCCTCCTTCTGTGCCATGACCCGGGGTGTGAGGGCCGGGCACCCCTTCAGCACCATGACCCGTGGTGTGTTTGCCGGGTACCCTTTCAGTGCCATGACCCGGCGTGTGAGGGCTGGGCACCCGTTTAGGTCTATAACCAGGGGTGTGAGGGCCGGGCACACCTTCAGTGCCATGGCCAGGGGTGTGACGGCCGAGAACCGCTTCAGTGCCATAACCCGGGGTGTGACGGCCGGGCACCCTTTCTGCTCCATGACCCGTGGTGTGAGGGCCGGGAACCGATTCAACTCCATGACCTGGGGTGTGAGGGCCGGGCACCCTTTTAGGTCCATGACCCGGGGTGTGAGGGCCGTGCACCCCTTCAGCTCCATGACCCGGTATGTGAGGGCTGGGCATCCCTCCAGCACCATGGCCCGGGGTGTGAGGGCCGGGCACCCCTCCAGCACCATGGCCCGAGGTGTGAGGGCCGGGCACCCTTTCATTACCATGAATCGGGGTGTAGGGCCGGGCACCACTTTAGGTACATGACCAGGGGTGTGAGGGCCGGGCACCTCATCAGTGCCATGACCCGTGCTGTGAGGGCCGGGCACCCCTTCAGTGACATGACCAGGAGTGTGAGGGCCTGGCACCCCTTCAGTGCCATGGCCAAGGGTGTGTTTGCCGGGTACCCTTTCAGTTTCATGACCCGAGGTGTGAGGACCGGGCACCCGTTTAGGTCTATAACCAGGGGTGTGAGGGCCGGGCACACCTTCAGTGCCATGGCCAGGTGTGTGACGGCCGGGCACCCCTTCAGTGACATGACCCGGGGTGTGAGGGCCGGGCACCCCTTCACATGACCCGGGATGTAGGGGCGGGCACCACATCAGGTACATGACCAGGGGTGCGAGGGCCGGGCACCTCATCAATGCCATGACCCGGGGTGTGAGGGCCAGGCACACCTTCAGTGCCATGGTCAGGGGTGTGTTTGCCGGTTACCCTTTCAGTGCCATGACCCAGGGTGTGAGGGCCGGGCACCCGTTTAGGTCTATAACCAGGGGTGTGAGGGCCGGGCACACCTTCATTGCCATGGCTAGGGGTGTGACGGCCGGGCACCCCTTCAGACATGACCCGGGTGTGAGGTCCGGGCACTATTTCAGTGCCAAGGAAATGGGTGTGAAGGCCTGGCAACCCCAAAGTGCTGTGAACCGGTGTGAGGGCTGGGCAACTTTCCTCATGACCCGGGTGTGAGGGCTGGGCACCTTCAGTGCCATGACCGATGACGGCCGGGCACCCTTTCTGCTCCATGACCCGTGGTGTGAGGGCCGGGAACCGATTCAACTCCATGACCTGGGGTGTGAGGGCCGGGCACCCTTTTAGGTCCATGACCCGGGGTGTGAGGGCCGTGCACCCCTTCAGCTCCATGACCCGGTATGTGAGGGCTGGGCATCCCTCCAGCACCATGGCCCGGGGTGTGAGGGCCGGGCACCCCTCCAGCACCATGGCCCGAGGTGTTAGGGCCGGGCACCCTTTCATTACCATGAATCGGGGTGTAGGGCCGGGCACCACTTTAGGTACATGACCAGGGGTGTGAGGGCTGGGCACCTCATCAGTGCCATGACCCGGGCTGTGAGGGCCGGGCACCCCTTCAGTGACATGACCAGGAGTGTGAGGGCCTGGCACCCCTTCAGTGCCATGGCCAAGGGTGTGTTTGCCGGGTACCCTTTCAGTTTGATGACCCGAGGTGTGAGGACCGGGCACCCGTTTAGGTCTATAACCAGGGGTGTGAGGGCCGGGCACACCTTCAGTGCCATGGCCAGGTGTGTGACGGCCGGGCACCCCTTCAGTGACATGACCCGGGGTGTGAGGGCCGGGCACCCCTTCACATGACCCAGGATGTAGGGCCGGGCACCACTTTAGGTACATGACCAGGGGTGCGAGGGCCGGGCACCTCATCAATGCCATGACCCGGGGTGTGAGGGCCAGGCACACCTTCAGTGCCATTGCCAGGGGTGTGTTTGCCGGGTACCCTTTCAGTGCCATGACCCGGGGTGTGAGGGCCGGGCACCCGTTTAGGTCTATAACCAGGGGTGAGAGGGCCGGGCACACCTTCAGTGCCATGGCTAGAGGTGTGACGGCCGGGCACCCCTTCAGTGACATGACCCGGGGTGTGAGGGCCGGGCACTATTTCAGGGCTATGAAATGGGGTGTGAAGGCCGGGCAACCCTACAGTGCTGTGAACCGGGGTGTGAGGGCCGGGCACCCCTTCTCATGACCCGGGGTGTGAGGGCCGGGCACCCTTTCAGTGCCATGACCCGGGATGTGAGGGC
>NW_024734178.1:0-11862 GCF_018991925.1 Homarus americanus | reverse complement strand
TATGTGGCGATTCTCGGATTATTTGGTAAAATATTGTTATAAAGTACTAAATCGACCCTCAATTGACTTTGAAAGTCTCCCACTGGGTGTGTGGCGATTCTCGGATTATTTCGTATAATATTGTTATAAAGTACTAAATCGACCCTCAATTAACTTTGACAGTCTCCCACTCGTTGTGTGGCGATTCTCGGATTATTTGGTAAAATATTGTTATAAAGTACTAAATCGACCCTCAATTGACTTTGACAGTCTGCCACAGGGTGTGTGGCGATTCTCGGATTATTTTGTATAATATTGTTCTTAAGTACTAAATCGACCCTCAATTGACTTCGACAGTCTCCCACGCGGTGTGTGGCGATTCTCGGATTATTTCGTATAATATTGTTATAAAGTACTAAATCGACCCTCAATTGACTTTGACAGTCTCTTACTCGGTGTGTGGCGATTCTCGGATTATTTGGTAAAATATTGTTATAAAGTACTAAATCGACCCTCAATTGACTTTGACAGTCTCCCACTGGGTGTGTGGCGATTCTCGGATTATTTCGTATAATATTGTTATAAAGTACTTAATCGACCCTCAATTGACTTTCACAGTCTCCCACAGGGTGTGTGGCGATTCTCGGATTATTTCGTATATTATTGTTATAAAGTACTAAATCGACCCTCAATTGACTTTGACAGTCTCCCACTCAGTGTGTGGCGATTCCCGGATTATTTCGTATATTATTGTTATAAAGTACTAAATCGACCCTCAATTGACTTTGACAGTCTCCCACAGGGTGTGTGGCGATTCTCGGATTATTTTGTATAATATTGTTCTTAAATACTAAATCGACCCTCAATTGACTTTGACAGTCTCCCACGCGGTGTGTGGCGATTCTCGGATTACTTCGTATAATATTGTTATAAATTACTAAACCGACCCTCAATTGACTTTGAAAGTCTCCCAGTCGTTGTGTGGCGATTCTCGAATTATTTCGTATAATATTGTTCTTAAGTACTAAATCGACCCTCAATTGACTTTGACAGTCTCCCACGCGGTGTGTGGCGATTCTCGGATTACTTCGTATAATATTGTTATAAATTACTAAACCGACCCTCAATTGACTTTGAAAGTCTCCCAGTCGTTGTGTGGCGATTCTCGAATTATTTCGTATAATATTGTTCTTAAGTAGTAAATCGACCCTCAATTGACTTTGACAGTCTCCCACAGTGTGTGTGGCGATTCTCGGATTATTTTGTATAATATTGTTCTTAAGTACTAAATTGACCCTCAATTGACTTCGACAGTTTCCCACTCGGTGTGTGGCGATTCTCGGATTATTTCGTATAATATTGTTCTTAATTACTAAATCGACCCTCAATTGACTTTGAGAGTCTCCCACTCGGTGTGTGGCGATTCTCGGATTATTTCGTATAATATTGTTATAAATTACTAAATCGACCCTCAATTGACTTTGACAGTCTCCCATTCGCTATGTGGCGATTCTCGGATTACTTGGTAAAATATTGTTATAAATTACTAAACCGACCCTCAATTGACTTTGAAAGTCTCCCAGTCGTTGTGTGGCGATTCTCGAATTATTTCGTATAATATTGTTCTTAAGTACTAAATCGACCCTCAATTGACTTTGACAGTCTCCCACTCGGTATGTGGCGATTCTCGGATTATTTGGTAAAATATTGTTATAAAGTACTAAATCGACCCTCAATTGACTTTGACAGTCTCCCACTGGGTGTGTGGCGATTCTCGGATTATTTCGTATAATATTGTTATAAAGTACTAAATCGACCCTCAATTGACTTTGACAGTCTGCCACAGGGTGTGTGGCGATTCTCGGATTATTTTGTATAATATTGTTCTTAAGGACTAAATCGACCCTCAATTGACTTTGACAGTCTCCTACTCGGTGTGTGGCGATTCTCGGATTATTTGGTAAAATATTGTTATAAAGTACTAAATCGACCCTCAATTGACTTTGACAGTCTCCCACTGGGTGTGTGGCGATTCTCTGATTATTTCGTATAATATTGTTATAAAGTACTTAATCGACCCTCAATTGACTTTCACAGTCTCCCACAGGGTGTGTGGCGATTCTCGGATTATTTCGTATATTATTGTTATAAAGTACTAAATCGACCCTCAATTGACTTTGACAGTCTCCCACTCAGTGTGTGGCGATTCCCGGATTATTTCGTATATTATTGTTATAAAGTACTAAATCGACCCTCAATTGACTTTGACAGTCTCCCACAGGGTGTATGGCGATTCTCGGATTACTTCGTATAATATTGTTATAAAGTACTAAACCGACCCTCAATTGACTTTGAAAGTCTCCCAGTCGTTGTGTGGCGATTCTCGAATTATTTCGTATAATATTGTTCTTAAGTACTAAATCGATCCTCAATTGACTTTGAGAGTCTCCCACTCGGTGTGTGGCGATTCTCGGATTATTTCGTATAATATTGTTATAAAGTACTAAATCGACCCTCAATTGACTTTGACAGTCTCCCACTGAGTGTGTGGCGATTCTCGGATTACTTGGTAAAATATTGTTATAAACTACTAAATCGACCCTCAATTGACTTTGACAGTCTCCCACTAGGTGTGTGGCGATTCTCGGATTATTTGGTATAATATTATTATAAAGTACTAAATCGACCCTCAATTGACTTTGACAGTCTCCCACTCGCTATGTCGCGATTCTCGGATTACTTGGTAAAATATTGTTATAAAGTACTAAATCGACCCTCAATTGACTTTGACAGTCTCCCACTGATTATGTGGCGATTCTCGGATTATTTCGTATAATATTGTTATAAAGTACTAAATTGACCCTCAATTGACTTTGACAGTCTCCCACTGGGTGTTGCGATTTCCGGATTATTTCGTATAATATTGTTATAAAGTACTAAATCGACCCAAAAATGACTTTGACAGTCTCCCACTCGGTGTGTGGCGATTCTCGGATTATTTGGTAAATTATTGTTATAAATTACTAAATCGACCCTCAATTGACTTTGGCAGTCTCCCACTGGGTGTGTGGCGATTCTCGGATTATTTCGTATAATATTGTTATAAAGTACTAAATTGACCCTCAATTGAGTTTGACAGTCTCCCACTGGGTGTGTGGCGATTCTCGGATTATTTCGTTTAATATTGTTCTTAAGTACTAAATCGACCATTAATTGACTTCGACAGTCTCCCACGCGGTGTGTGGCGATTCTCGGATTACTTCGTATAATATTGTTATAAAGTACTAAATCGACCCTCATTTGACTTTGAAAGTCTCCCAGTCGTTGTGTGGCGATTCTCGTATTATTTCGTATAATGTTGTTCTTAAGGACTAAATCGACCCTCAATTGACTTTGACAGTCTCCCACTCAGTGTGTGGCGATTCTCGGATTATTTCGTGTAATATGGTTATAAAGTACTAAACCGACCCTCAATTGACTTTGACAGTCTCCCACTGGGTGTGTGGCTATTCTCGGATTATTTCGTATAATATTGTTATAAAGTACTAAACCGACCCTTAATTGACTTTGCCAGTCTCCCACTGGTTGTGTGGCGATTCTCGGATTATTTGGTATAATATTGTTATAAAGTACTAAATCGACCCTCAATTGACTTTGACAGTCTCCCATTCGCTATGTGGCGATTCTCGGATTACTTGGTAAAATATTGTTATAAATTACTAAACCGACCCTCAATTGACTTTGAAAGTCTCCCAGTCGTTGTGTGGCGATTCTCGAATTATTTCGTATAATATTGTTCTTAAGTACTAACTCGACCCTCAATTGACTTTGAGAGTCTCCCACTCGGTATGTGGCGATTCTCGGATTATTTGGTAAAATATTGTTATAAAGTACTAAATCGACCCTCAATTGACTTTGAAAGTCTCCCACTGGGTGTGTGGCGATTCTCGGATTATTTCGTATAATATTGTTATAAAGTACTAAATCGACCCTCAATTGACTTTGACAGTCTGCCACAGGGTGTGTGGCGATGCTCGGATTATTTTGTATAATATTGTTCTTAAGGACTAAATCGACCCTCAATTGACTTTGACAGTCTCCTACTCGGTGTGTGGCGATTCTCGGATTATTTGGTAAAATATTGTTATAAAGTACTAAATCGACCCTCAATTGACTTTGACAGTCTCCCACTGGGTGTGTGGCGATTCTCGGATTATTTCGTATAATATTGTTATAAAGTACTAAATCGACCCTCAATTGACTTTCACAGTCTCACAGGGTGTGTGGCGATTCTTAAAGTTATTTCGTATATTATTGATATAAGTATAAATCGACCCTCAATTGACTTTGACAGTCTCCCACTCAGTGTGTTGGCGATTCCCCGGATTATTTTAGTATATTATTGTTATAAAGTACTAAATCGACCCTCAATTGACTTTGACAGTCTCCCACAGGGTGTATGGCGATTCTCGGATTACTTCGTATAATATTGTTATAAAGTACTAAACCGACCCTCAATTGACTTTGAAAGTCTCCCAGTCGTTGTGTGGCGATTCTCGAATTATTTCGTATAATATTGTTCTTAAGTACTAAATCGATCCTCAATTGACTTTGAGAGTCTCCCACTCGGTGTGTGGCGATTCTCGGATTATTTCGTAAAATATTGTTATAAAGTACTAAATCGACCCTCAATTGACTTTGACAGTCTCCCACTGAGTGTGTGGCGATTCTCGGATTACTTGGTAAAATATTGTTATAAACTAGTAAATCGACCCTCAATTGACTTTGACAGTCTCCCACTAGGTGTGTGGCGATTCTTGGATTATTTGGTATAATATTGTTATAAAGTACTAAATCGACCCTCAATTGACTTTGACAGTCTCCCACTCGCTATGTCGCGATTCTCGGATTACTTGGTAAAATATTGTTATAAAGTACTAAATCGACCCTCAATTGACTTTGACAGTCTCCCACTGATTATGTGGCGATTCTCGGATTATTTCGTATAATATTGTTATAAAGTACTAAATTGACCCTCAATTGACTTTGACAGTCTCCCACTGGGTGTTGCGATTTCCGGATTATTTCGTATAATATTGTTATAAAGTACTAAATCGACCCAAAAATGACTTTGACAGTCTCCCACTCGGTGTGTGGCGATTCTCGGATTATTTGGTAAATTATTGTTATAAATTACTAAATCGACCCTTAATTGACTTTGGCAGTCTCTCACTGGGTGTGTGGCGATTCTCGGATTATTTTGTATAATATTGTTCTTAAGTACTAAATCGACCCTCAATTGACTTCGACAGTCTCCCACGCGGTGTGTGGCGATTCTCGGATTATTTCGTATAATATTGTTATAAAGTACTAAACCGACCCTCAATTGACTTTGAAAGTCTCCCAGTCGTTGTGTGGCGATTCTCGAATTATTTCATATAATATTGTTCTTAAGTACTAAATCGACCCTCAATTGACTTTGAGAGTCTCCCACAGTGTGTGTGGCGATTCTCAGATTATTTTGTATATTGTTCTTAAGTACTAAATCGACCCTCAGTGGCTTCCCGACAGTTTTCCACTCGGTGTGTGGCGATTATAAGATTTATTTCGGTATAATGTTGTTCTTGGTACTAAATCGACCCTCGGTGACTTTGAGTCTCACTCATTGTGTGGCGATTCTCGGATTATTTCGTATAATATTGTTATAAATTACTAAATCGACTCTCAATTGGCTTTGACAGTCTCCCATTCGCTATGTGGCGATTCTCGGATTACTTGGTAAAATATTGTTATAAAGTAATAAATCGACCCTCATTTGACTTTGAAAGTCTCCCAGTCGTTGTGTGGCGATTCTCGTATAATTTCGTATAATGTTGTTCTTAAGGACTAAATCGACCCTCAATTGACTTTGAGAGTCTCCCACTCGTTGTGTGGCGATTCTCGGATCATTTGGTAAAATATTGTTATAAAGTACTAAATCGACCCTCATTTGACTTTGAAAGTCTCCCACTGGGTGTGTGGCGATTCTCAGTTATTTCATTATAATATTTATAAAGTACTAAATCGACCCTCAATTGACTTTGACAGTCTCACTGGAGGTGTGTGGCGATTCTCGGATTATTTCGTATAATATTGTTATAAAGTACTAAATCGACCTCAATTGACTTTGACAGTCTGCCACAGGGTGTGTGGCGATTCTCAGATTATTTTTATAATAATATTGTTCTTGGAATAGGCCCTCAATTGACTTTGACATTCTCCTCGGTGTGGCGATTCTCGGATTATTTGGTAAAATATTGTTATAAAGTACTAAATCGACCCTCAATTGACTTTGACAGTCTCCCACTGGGTGTGTGGCGATTTTCGGATTATTTCGTATAATATTGTTATAAAGTACTAAATCGACCCTCAATTGACTTTGACAGTCTCCCACAGGGTGTGTGGCGATTCTCGGATTATTTCGTATATATTGTTGTAAAGTACTAAATTGACCCTCAATTGAATTTGACAGTCTCCCACTGGGTGTGTGGCGATTCTCGGATTATTTCGTATAATATTGTTCTTCAGTACAAAATCGACCCTCAATTGAGTTTGACAGTCTCCCACTGGGTGTGTGGCGATTCTCGGATTATTTCGTATAATATTGTTATAAAGTACTAAATCGATCCTCAATTGACTTTGATAGTCTCCCACAGGGTGTGTGGCGATTCTCGGATTATTTCGTATATTATTGTTATAAAGTACTAAATCGACCCTCAATTGACTTTGACAGTCTCCCACTCGGTGTGTGGCGATTCTCGGATTATTTCGTAAAATATTGTTCTTAATTACTAAATCGACCCTCAATTGACTTTGAGAGTCTGCCACTGGGTGTGTGGCGATTCTCTGATTATTTCGTATAATATTGTTCTTAAGTACTAAATCGACCCTCAATTGACTTTGACAGTCTCCCACTCGTTGTGTGGCGATTCTCGGATTATTTGGTAAAATATTGTTATAAATTAATAAATCGACCCTCAGTTGACTTTGGCAGTCTCCCACTGGTTGTGTGGCGATTCTCGGATTATTTCGTATAATATTGTTATAAAGTACTAAATTGACCCTCAATTGAGTTTGAGAGTCTCCCACTGGGTGTGTGGCGATTCTCGGATTATTTCGTATAATATTGTTTTAAAGTACTAAATCGACCCTCAATTGACTATGATAGTCTCCCACAGGGTGTGTGGCGATTCTCTGACTATTTGGTATAATATTGTTATAAAGTACTAAATCGACTCTCAATTGACTTTGACAGTCTCCCACTCGGTGTGTGGCGATTCTCTGATTATTTCGTATATAATTGTTATAAAGTACTAAATCGACCCTCAATTGACTTTGACAGTCTCCCACAGGGTGTGTGGCGATTCTCGGATTATTTTGTATAATATTGTTATAAACTACTAAATCGACCCTCAATTGACTGTGACAGTCTCCCACTGGGTGTGTGGCGATTCTCGGACTATTTCGTATAATATTGTTATAAAGTACTAAATCGACCCTCAATTGACTTTGACAGTCTCCCACTGAGTGTGTGGCGATTCTCGGATTATTTGGTATACTATTGTTATAAAGTACTAAATCGACCCTCAATTGACTTTGAGAGTCTCCCACTCGTTGTGTGGCGATTCTTGGATTATTTCGTATAATATGGTTATAAAGTACTAAACCGACCCTCAATTGACTTTGACAGTCTCCCACTGGGTGTGTGGCGATTCTCGGAATATTTCGTATAATATTGTTATAAAGTACTAAACCGACCCTTAATTGACTTTGCCAGTCTCCCACTGGGTGTGTGGCGATTCTCGGACTATTACGTATAATATTGTTATATAGTACTAAATCGACCTTCAATTGACTTTGACAGTCTCCCACGCGGTGTGTGGCGATTCTCGGATTACTTCGTATAATATTGTTATAAAGTAATAAACCGACCCTCAATTGACTTTGAAAGTCTCCCAGTCGTTGTGTAAGGATTTTGAACGGCCTTGCATAATATTGTTCTGCTACTAACCGACCTCAATTGACTTTTTTTTTACGTCCTCAAATTTATGGCGACTTTTGATTTATTTAAATATTATAGCATCAACCGACCCTCAATTGACTTTGAAAGTCTCCCACTGGGTGTGTGGCGATTCTCGGATTATTTCGTATAATATTGTTATAAAGTACTAAATCGACCCTCAATTGACTTTGACAGTCTCCCACTCCGTGTGTGGCGATTCTCGGATTATTTGGTAAAATATTGTTATAAAGTACTAAATCGACCCTCAATTGACTTTGACAGTCTGCCACAGGGTGTGTGGCGATTCTCGGATTATTTTGTATAATATTGTTCTTAAGTACTAAATCGACCCTCAATTGACTTCGAGAGTCTCCCACGCGGTATGATTCCTAATTATTCTACATTACATAAAGTACCAACGACCTGAATTGACTTCATGGTGGATAGTCTCTCACTGGTGAAGGATTCTCGGATTATTTGGTAAAATATTGTTATAAAGTACTAAATCGACCCTCAATTGACTTTGACAGTCTCCCACTGGGTGTGTGGCGATTCTCGGATTATTTCGTATAATATTGTTATAAAGTACTAAATCGACCCTCAATTGACTTTCACAGTCTCCCACAGGGTGTGTGGCGATTCTCGGATTATTTCGTATATTATTGTTATGAAGTACTAAATCGACCCTCAATTGACTTTGACAGTCTCCCACTTAGTGTGTGGCGATTCCCGGATTATTTCGTATATTATTGTTATAAAGTACTAAATCGACCCTCAATTGACTTTGACAGTCTCCCACAGGGTGTGTGGCGATTCTCGGATTATTTTGTATAATATTGTTCTTAAATACTAAATCGACCCTCAATTGACTTTGACAGTCTCCCACGCGGTGTGTGGCGATTCTCGGATTACTTCCTATAATATTGTTATAAATTACTAAACCGACCCTCAATTGACTTTGACAGTCTCCCACAGGGTGTGTGGCGATTCTCGGATTATTTTGTATAATATTGTTCTTAAGTACTAAATCGACCCTCAATTGACTTCGACAGTCTCCCACGCGGTGTGTGGCGATTCTCGGATTACTTCGTATAATATTGTTTTAAAGTACTAAACTGACCCTCAATTGACTTTGAAAGTCTCCCAGTCGTTGTGTGGCGATTCTCGAATTATTTCGTATAATATTGTTCTTAAGTACTAAATCGACCCTCAATTGACTTTGAGAGTCTCCCACTCGGTGTGTGGCGATTCTCGGATTATTTCGTATAATATTGTTATAAAGTACTAAATCGACCCTCAATTGACTTTGACAGTCTCCCATTCGCTATGTGGCGATTCTCGGATTACTTGGTAAAATATTGTTATAAACTACTAAATCGACCCTCAATTGACTTTGACAGTATCCCACTGGGTGTGTGGCGATTCTCGGATTATTTGGTATAATATTGTTATAAAGTACTAAATCGACCCTCAATTGACTTTGATAGTCTCCCATTCGCTATGTGGCGATTCTCGGATTACTTGGTAAAATATTGTTTTAAAGTACTAAGTCGACCCTCAATTGACTTTGACAGTCTCCCACTGAGTGTGTGGCGATTCTCGGATTATTTCGTATAATATTGTTATAAAGTACTAAATTGACCCTCAATTGACTTTGACAGTCTCCCACTGGGTGTAGCGATTTCCGGATTATTTCGTATAATATTGTTATAAAGTACTAAATTGACCCTCAATTGACTTTGACAGTCTCCCACTCGCTATGTCGCGATTCTCGGATTACTTGGTAAAATATTGTTATTAAGTACTAAATCGACCCTCAATTGACTTTGACAGTCTCCCACTGAGTGTGTGGCGATTCTCGGATTATTTGGTAAATTATTGTTATAAATTACTAAATCGACCCTCAATTGACTTTGGCAGTCTCCCACTGGGTGTGTGGCGATTCTCGGATTATTTCGTATAATATTGTTTTAAAGTACTAAATCGACACTCAATTGACTATGACAGTCTCCCACTCGGTGTGTGGCGATTCTCGGATTATTTGGTAAAATATTGTTCTTAAGTACTAAATCGACCCTCAATTGACTTTGAGAGTCTCCCACTCGGTGTGTGGCGATTCTCGGATCACTTGGTAAAATATTGTTATAAAGTACTAAATCGACCCTCATTTGACGTTGAAAGTCTCCCAGTCGTTGTGTGGCGATTCTCGTATTATTTCGTATAATGTTGTTCTTAAGGACTAAATCGACCCTCAATTGACTTTGACAGTCTCCCACTCAGTGTGTGGCGATTCTCGGATTATTTCGTATAATATTGTTATAAAGTACTAAACCGATCCTTAATTGACTTTGCCAGTCTCCCACTGGGTGTGTGGCGATTCTCGGACTATTTCGTATAATATTGTTATAAATTACTAAATCGACCCTCAATTGACTTTGACAGTCTCCCACTCAAGGTGTGGCAATTCTCTGATTATTTCGTATAATATTGTGCTTAACTACTAAATCGACCCTCAATTGACTTTGACAGTCTCCCACTCGGTGTGTGGCGATTCTCGGATTATTTGGTAAAATATTGTTATAAACTACTAAATCGACCCTCAATTGACTTTGACAGTCTCCCACTGGTTGTGTGGCGATTCTCGGATTATTTCGTATAATATTGTTATAAAGTACTAAATTCCATTCCTCAATTGATTCTTTGACAGTCTCCCACTGGGTGTGTGGCGATTCTCGATTATTTCTGGCTAATATTGTTTTTAGCATTAAACTGACCTAATTGACTTTTGCTAGTCTCCCACTGGGTGTGGGGCGATTCTCGGACTATTTCGTATAATATTGTTATAAATTACTAAATCGACCCTCAAATGACTTTGACAGTCTCCCACTCAAGGTGTGGCGATTCTCTGATTATTTCGTATAATATTGTTTTTAAGTACTAAATCGACCCTCAATTGATTTTGACAGTTTCCCACAGGGTGTGTGGCGATTCTCGGATTATTTTGTATAATATTGTTCTTAAGTACTAAATCGGCCCTCAATTGACTTCGACAGTCTCCCACTCGGTGTGTGGCGATTCTCGGATTATTTCGTATAATATTGTTCTTAATTACTAAATCGACCCTCAATTGACTTTGAGAGTCTGCCACTGTTTGTGTGGCGATTCTCTGATTATTTCGTATAATATTGTTCTTAAGTACTAAATCGACCCTCAATTGACTTTGCCAGTCTCCCACGCGGTGTGTGGCGATTCTTGGATTACTTCGTATAATATTGTTCTTAAGTACTAAATCGACCCTCAATTGACTTTGCCAGTCTCCCACTCGTTGTGTGGCGATTCTCGGATTATTTGGTAAAATATTGTTATAAATTACTAAATCGACCCTCAATTGACTTTGCCAGTCTCCCACTGGGTGTGTGGCGATTCTCGGATTATTTCGATTAATATTGTTATAAAGTACTAAATCGACCCTCAATTGACGTTGAGAGTCTCCCACTCGGTGTGTGGCGATTCTCGGATTATTTCGTATATTATTGTTATAAAGTACTAAATCGACCCTCAATTGACTTTGACTGTCTCCCACTCAGTGTGTGGCGATTCCCGGATTATTTCGTATATTATTGTTATAAAGTACTAAATCGACCCTCAATTGACTTTGACAGTCTCCCACAGGGTGTGTGGCGATTCTCGGATTATTTTGTATAATATTGTTCTCAAGTACAAAATCGACCCTCAATTGACTTTGAAAGTCTCCCAGTCGTTGTGTGGCGATTCTCGAATTATTTCGTATAATATTGTTCTTAAGTACTAAATCGACCCTCAATTGACTTTGAGAGTCTCCC
>NW_024734177.1:0-17979 GCF_018991925.1 Homarus americanus | reverse complement strand
AGTCGCTATTACCTCCTAGGGATCCTTCTCGCCGGTGTGCTGAAGGTTCCCGTCCATTTTATAGTGTCACCAAGTTAAAGATTAACCCAGGTATGGACTTGGATGCCTTTCCCGTGTGAGAGTGAGAGATCAAGGTTACCAGGTTAATTAATGAGGCAGGACAGGTGGGAAACTTACCTGAGAACAAGATTTTTTACGTTGTAGAGCTCCGGCATATACCGGGTTATTTTTCTTCTAAGAGGGTGTAAAATTTTAACTTATTTAATAGCTTTATTATTATTATTATTATTAATATTTTTATTTTCTCGATTTTTTTATCGCTGTTTCTTATCAAATTATCTTTCTTCTTTATCTTGTCATTTGATTACTGATCCATTTACTCATGAACTAATTTGACTTTCTGGATATATATTGGATTCATTAGTGCCAATTTAGGTTAGACACTCAGACTCCCTACTACTGCTGTTACCACTACTTGTGATAATAATAATAATAATAATAATAATAATAATTGTATCAATAGTAAAAACAAACGGTAATAGCAACATTATATATTTTGTTCTAATATACACCATTCATTACACTACCACAAGTCGTCTCCTGTCGCGATGAGGAACTGTCTGTCACACACACACACACACACGTAAAGGACACCAACCTCGACTTCCCGGAAAAGCCAGTGCAAAAACGTGGCAGTCACCTCACGGACACGCGGCAACTCTCTCCCCAGCCAGAGTGCAACTTAATCCCCTGACGTCTTGGCTTGAGTGCTGGGGTCATCACACGATACCCACCACCCAGATAGCTTAGATAGCATCCTCTCCCAGCAAGTGCGGACCCCAGTTCCGGGGGCGCGCCACTCCGAAACTGACCTCGTCCAAGAGTGGGGGTTGGTGGTAAGCGTCCACTGATCGGGGGTCCGCTCACACTTGCAACCTGCAGTTTCCTTCCAACCTGCAGGTGGGACCACCTCCAATCCGGTCTGGCTGCTCCTGGAGCTCCAGCCGGAACCACCAAACGGGCCGCCTATAGGCAAAGGTCCGTGTCGGACTACGGTCCGACAATCTCAACAACAACAACAATTGAGTGCTGTGTGAGTGTTGGAGGTCTCGTGGATGTGTTGGAGGTCTCGTGGATGTGGTAAAGGTCTCTTTAAATTATGAAGGTTATATCGTAGCACTGGAGGTCTCGTAGAAGCATTGGATGTGTTGTGATAGTACATATTGTTGCTTGTGATTATTGATGACGTTATTGTTGTGTTTGTTGTCGTGTTTTGTTGTTATTGTGTTTATTGTTGTTGTTCTTGTGTTCGTTGTTGTTATTGTTGTTGTTCTTGTGTTCGTCGTTGTTATTGTTGTTGTTCTTGTGTTCGTTGTTGTTATTGTTGTTGTGGGTTTTTTGTGTTGTTGTTATGATGGATATTGTTATATGTTGTGTTTGTTGTCGTGTTTTGTTGTTATTGTGTTTATTGTTGTTGTTCTTGTGTTCGTTGTTGTTATTGTTGTTGTTCTTGTGTTCGTTGTTGTTATTGTTGTTGTGGGTTTTTTGTGTTGTTGTTATGGATATTGTTATATGTTGTGTTTGTTGTCGTGTTTTGTTGTTATTGTGTTTATTGTTGTTGTTCTTATGTTCGTTGTTGTTATTGTTGTTGTTCTTGTGTTCGTTGTTGTTATTGTTGTTGTGGGTTTTTTGTGTTGTTGTTATGGATATTGTTATATGTTGTGTTTGTTGTCGTGTTTTGTTGTTATTGTGTTTATTGTTGTTGTTCTTGTGTTCGTTGTTGTTATTATTGTGGTTCTTGTGTTCGTTGTTGTTATTGTTGTTGTGGGTTTTTTGTGTTGTTGTTATGATGGATATTGTTATATGTTGTGGTTATTGTCGTGGTTATTACTGTGTGTTGTTGTGGCTGTTATGTATATTATATAAAACCCTAGCGTGAAGAATACAAGAACTGTAGACCATAAATACGGCTCATGCAACAGATTCAGACCACATTGACGCCATGTGAGGGATTCAACCACCGACTCAAATGTTAAACATCCTTTGTATATTGTATATCGCCAAAGCTGTAGTATTTCTGTAGTATTTCTGTAGGATTGGAGATTTATTAATACACGGTTGAATACACTGGTAAAAATATATGAAGAGAAATCGTGAATTATAGATAAGAAGGAATCCATCACCGGGGAGTGTAAACAAACTATGGCTGTGTTAGATTATATATTCATTACACTCGTTGGTGTAGACCCGTTCCATGACCCCAGTTAAGGGCTCGTTTGAACACTTTCACCTCGTCCACACAGGTTGTCGTCTACAAGATGTGTGAAATAGTTTATGCTTCGTCATTTGATTTTTCTCCGTTAGCTTTTGTCCAGTTCCCTTCACTTTCACAAATTAAATTGTTTTTTATAAGTCAGTGCGAAAAAGGTAGATTAATGAGGATTATGCGTGTGTAGTCAAACTCGGTGTGTGTGTTGTGTGTTGGGGTTAAATTACATTTCATATACACAGTTTATTTTGTAGTCTTACCTAACAAAGCCTCCAGAGACAGGCGGTAGTGACTCCTCGACGGATATATTGACGTAACAATTTAAACCAATCCTCTCTTGCCCTATCAAAAGACCACAAGCTCTTCTCCTGTCTCTAAAGAATTGGCATCCATTTGTAATTTTGATCGGAAACAGCTTTTTTTATATATACTGTATAGCTCTCATCAATTATGACTAACTGGTCTTCTTCAAGGTCATATGAGGGCATCCCATATAGATCCAGTGCTAGTTAGTACAGGGTGAAATCGGAGTACCTGGAGAAAACCTGTCATGTTTGGTAAGGGTATACTGGTTAACACCCTTTTCACATCCGACCCAAGAAAGTATCGAACCCAAGTCACAGTGGTGAAAGGCCAGGGCTCGACCACCCTTAGCAACCTTCAGCTGTAGTCTGTGTGTACTGTAACTGTCGGAGTTTCCACCTCGTTATTAACTCTATTGAAGACAAAATTGATTCCTGTAGTTGCTACTAATGTCCAGCAACCTGACCTGACCTAACCTGACCTGACCTAACCTAACCTATATACGCTAAATGTCTCAATAAATGGTAATAAGAGAAGTTATTTGGTTACAGTGTACTCGCCATGGAAGAGCAATGGAGCCAGTGAGTCGGGTTCTTACATCTCCATTTCCAAGATAATTCAGCTGACGAACCTTTGAGAATCTGGGCTCAACTTAAACATGGGAAGAGGGAAGTTTGCTGTGTCGGTGGCCGTGAGTGTGCTCGCCGGTGTGTCTTGCATGACGCAATATTTAGATCACCAGACTAGGCGGTCCTCTGTCGATTTACCCTGGAACGCCAATTTTTGGATAAAATATATAGGTTGACTGTAGCTGGTTCGATGAATGTGTGTATGTGTGTGTTTAATTGTGTTAGTGCGTTTGCGTGTGTAGGTGTGCGCACATGTATGTGTATGTGTGTTAAGTATGATGGTACTTGATGATAAGACTATTTTAGACTCACTCAAACATAAAAGAACACAATGGAAAAACAAAATCTTATGAACATCAGAGATCATTTATACCAGGGGTTCTCAACCAGGGGGGAATTTCCCCCCTCAGGTTTTCAGGGGGGGGGGAACTGATACTAATATGGAAAATATAAAGGATTTTCAGTATTATATGCATATTATTTGGAATGCACTTTTTGAGGCAGACAATCTTGGAAAGGAGGGGGAATGACATTCTGACATATGGTGAAAGGGGTGCATGGGGCAAACAAGGTTGAGAACCACTGATTTATACCATCTGTCTCTTGACCAATGCCCACTAGTATGTGTAGAATCTTGTCCCAGTGTTTGTTGTGGAATTGAGATCGTTCTTGGACCCCATTAACAAGAGAGAGGTTAGTATAGGTAAAGAACGTTGATTATCTTAATAATTAAAGCCATAGAGGTAAGGAAAATTGAAAGACAAATAGGTTGGGTTAAGGTGTGTTTATTTTCTGTCGGAACACCACCAGTAAAGGAGTCATGCCGGAAGACGATGAGTTTCTGTTTTTATGCTTTGCTGTGGTGCTTCCAGGCCCAGTAAAAGACGACGATATTTTACATTTCTCTGTCTGTCTGTCTGCCTGCCTGTCTGTCTTTTTGTACATCTCTCACACTTTCACTCATCTTCGTATGTCTGGCAGTTTCTACATCTGTTACTCAATCTCAGTGATGCATCGATATCAACCATCTTTCTCTTTCATTTTCCCTTCCCTCACACACTCGTCATAAAATAAAACACTTTCCCCACATACTACAACATTCCCGACAATGAACTTCGTGTTTCCCTCAACTCACCCCAGGAGCCGCCTGTACTAAGACTTCCTCACTACACCCGGCAGGTAGGGGGTAGAGAGGCCCCTGAATCGCTCGCTGCGGGGAACACACAGACATAATTACACATTCAGACCACAGACTAGCCCATTTCCCCCTCGTTTTTGTCCCATTTTTCCTCGTATTCATGTAGTTATTTGCAGTGGTTGTAATGGCAGCTCTTCAACCCCCTCCCTCTTCAATGGTGGGGTTTAATAGACCCATTGTTTCACCTCCGTTGACCCGCTGAGGAAGGAAATTGTTCTTTATGTCTGAAGTTGCTTAACCGCAGTCTGTGATGGGCTCTGTGTAATGCCTTAGATTACCTCGATCAACGATAGTTAGTTCTGTAGAGTGTGACGGTTGGCATGAGCGGGAGGTGACCGGTTAATTGGCATGTTTGATGTCACTGTTGTCCGGGAGAAATTATTTAATTACACCTCTCTTGTAATTAACAAAAGAATTATTAGTGTGTTGGTACTCTATATGTAATAGGTTGGCCTTGATTACTGTGATACTGGTCGTCGTTTTGCGAGTCGGTAAACATGGTCAGTGACATGTCTCACAACACATAGGTTACGGCTGTCAGTGGCCGAGATATCTGACATGATATTGAAGGTTGACATGAACCGTTTACATCTGTGAGGTCAGGTTTAAAGGTCTGCAAATATGTGTGACGTCATTGGTGATTGGCAGTGTAGATTCTTGTTGCCTCTTGATAGCTGTCATTGGTTGTTGAGCAAGGTTGAGGCTCGGGTGATTGGAAGATGTGTGACGTCACGACGGACGTTTGGATGAAGCACGTTTTGTGTAACTTGTATGTTTGCCTAAAGACCACAAGAGGCACGCATGCGGAATAATGTACACACAATTATACTGTACACATACATTTGTGTTTCTGCGAAAGTGTGCACAAGCTCGAAAACAAATTATCTAACTTTCAGAATTATCAGTCAGGATATATATATATATATATATATATATATATATATATATATATATATATATATATATATATATATATATATATATATATATATATATATATATATATATATATATGTAACCGGTCGGAATTTGCTGGACTTTAATTTCTCACTTGACTTGGGGTTTATTAAAATTTAATAGATGGTAAAGGCAGTGGAAGCGCCCCTTTGAGAAAAATCCCGAACCAGCACAAGAACACTTAAATCTACTACACAAAATGAACTGTCCGTGACCCGTGGAAGGATAGCGTCTGTGACTGGGATGAATGAGACACACTGTAAAATTTAGACACTTATATTCCCTCCAACACTACAAACACAATCAAATAATGGTACACCAATATGCGCACCTCTTAACTTAAACTTTAAACACTACTCTGGGGAATAAAAGTTATACATGACATAGAAATTATTAGAAACACAGGCAACAATAAATTTGAAGTATTAAGAAATGTTGCTTGCACACATGAACAGGCCTTAAGGCTTTCACAAAATAATATCAGTCACTTAGGAAATGGTACTAAAAAATAAGAAATTAAATACTCCACAATGAATAGGCCTTAAGGGCTTCCAACAAAATAATATCAGTCACCGAGGAACTGGTAATAAAAATTAAGAAATTAAATACTCTACAATGAATAGGCCTTAAGGGCTCTCAACAAAATAATACCAGGCACTGAGGAAATGGTAATAAAAAATAAGAAATTAAATACTCTACAATGAATAGGCCTTAAGGGCACTCAACAAAATTATAGCACCCCAACAGATGCACTCTTCCTAACCTAACTTAACCACTACTCTGGGGAACAAGGTTATACTTGAGATCAGAATTATGAAGAACAATCAGATGCATTAAAAGAATCAATCACAGTATCACTCTGGTTCCACTTAATGGCACAAACATTCAAACCAATATTATCAAAATTATTTAAGAAATATTAACTACACACGTCAAGATAATATCAGTCTGAGGAGTGGTGTTAACTACACCCGTAATAACGAAGATAAAATGTTCCTCTAGGTATCTCCTAGAGTCCTAGACTCACGGTCTCAGTGTGTGACCATTAATATACTCAGATAGCCTCAGTGTACTCCCAGTGCGTCCATGGGCAGGAAGAGAGTGAGCCAATCAGACCTTGTGCAGTTGAGAGAAGCTTTAGCTTCCCGTTAGCAAGAGGGTTTCACTAAGCGGCTCGGGACATGTGGTGTGTGAGCCGAGGGAGAGGAGGGCTGCTGACCCCCGATCGTCCCGACGTCAGCTGGGCACCCAGACGGCTAGATTCCCTCAAGAGATCCCTTGGTACCCCACTAAACAGTGACAGGCCTACTCTGATCGGTCCAATGGCGACAATCGCCACCCTCAATCATCAACGGCAGTCTCAAACGGCAGTCAATCTGCAGTCTCAAACGGCAGTCAATCTCTCGCAGTCAAACTCCGGTCAACTCCAATCAAGTGGGTTCTGACGGAAACCCTGAAATGAACTCACTGTTAGCTCTAGTTTACTTTATCACTGCCCTATCTAACCCTGTCTGAGATCGAATGAGACTTACTTGTTATACTGCAATAGCGCAGCACAGGTGACTAGGCCACGTGACTATTTCTGATGGACGCGCGGAACGTCTTGTCTGTGTGAATGCTCTCCGGGACTGGGCCTAGCCAGCGTCGCGTCTCCCCAAGGCGTTAGCTTGGGCCTACGTGATATATTTACCGCCTAACTAATAACTCCTTGGGACACCCGTAACATTATTCAGACTGCTAAACGATCTATAATAATTTCAAATTCAATAATAGTCCCTTAACTTCATGAATCGCATCATTATTAATTCGGTAAATTACATTTAATATCATATAGGCCTAGTTCCGCAGTCTCTCGCTACGAGCAGGCAGCGCTCCCTCCCCTCAGATGACCTTGAACGCTCAGTATCACTCATGGCGGGGCATTTGAAATTACTCTGAAATTTCTGAATATTACATATATATATATATATATATATATATATATATATATATATATATATATATATATATATATATATATATATATATATATATATATATATATATATATATATATATATATATATATATATATATATATATATATATATATATACCACCATTACAGCCCCTACACCATCGCAACTACCATAGTCTCTAACGATCACTTTCACTCTTCACTACTCCCCCTCTACAACCACATTTCCCCATTACCACCATCCCCCGCCCCATCACCACCATCCCCCGCCCCATCACCACCATCCCCAGCCCCATCACCACCATTCCTCATCCCATCCCCCACCCAATCACCACCATCTCCCACCCTATCCCTCCCATCACTGGAGGGTCGAGTCGCTCGTCTGTTTCACCAGTTAACCTATGAAAGTGACTTTGCTGGTCACCACTTTCTGTGTTTGGTGGTGCCTGTGTGTGTGTCCCTCTTACTCTAAGGTTTACGAGCGTGTAAATAAGTCTTTACTGCCTCATTTCTCTGGTAGACTTTCGACTGTTGTATAATTTGGCTGTTTGTCTTACTTATAGTGTCAGTCTTACTAATAGTGTCAGTCTTACTAATAGTGTCAGTCTTACCAATAGTGTCGGTCTTACCAATAGTGTCAGTCTTACCAATAGTATCGGTCTTACCAATAATGTCAGTCTTACCAATAGTGTCGGTCTTACTAATCGTGTCAGTCTACCAATATTGTCAGTCTTACTAATAGTGTCAGTCTTACTAATAGTGTCAGTCTTACTAATAGTGTCAGTCTTACCAATAGTGTCGGTCTTACTAATAGTGTCAGTCTACCAATATTGTCATTCTTACTAATAGTGTCACTCTTACTAATAGTGTCAGACTTACTAATAGTGTCAGTCTTACCAATAGTGTCGGTCTTACCAATAGTGTCAGTCTTACCAATAGTGTCGGTCTTACTAATAGTGTCAGTCTTACCAATAGTGTCGGTCATACTAATAGTGTCAGTCTTACTAATAGTGTCGGTCTTACTAATAGTGTCAGTCTTACCAATAGTGTCAGTCTTACTAATAGTGTCAGTCTTACTAATAGTGTCAGTCTTACCAATAGTGTCAGTGGTCTTACTAATAGTGTCAGTCTTACCAATAGTGTCAGTCTTACCATAGTGTCTTACTGTTAGTGTCAGTCTTACCAATAGTGTCAGTCTTACTAATAGTGTCAGTCAAATAGTGCGGTCTTACTAATAGTCAGTCTTACCAATAGTGTCGGTCTTACTAATAGTGTCAGTCTTACTAATAGTGTCGGTCTTACTAATAGTGTCGGTCTTACTAATAGTGTCAGTCTTACCAATAGTGTCAGTCTTACTAATAGTGTCAGTCTTACTAATAGTGTCAGTCTTACCAATAATGTCAGTCTTACTAATAGTGTCAGTCTACCAATAGTATCAGTCTACCAATAGTGTCAGTCTACCAATAGTGTCAGTCTCCCAATAGTGACGGTCTTACTAATAGTGTCAGTCTTACCAATAGTGTCGGTCTTACTAATAGTGTCAGTCTACCAATATTGTCAGTCTTACTAATAGTGTCAGTCTTACTAATAGTGTCAGTCTTACTAATAGGGTCAGTCTTACCAATAGTGTCGGTCTTACTAATAGTGTCAGTCTACCAATATTGTCAGTCTTACTAATAGTGTCAGTCTACCAATAGTGTCAGTCTTACTAATAGTGTCGGTCTTACTAATAGTGTCAGTCTACCAATATTGTCAGTCTTACTAATAGTGTCATTCTTACTAATAGTGTCATTCTTACTAATAGTGTCAGTCTTACCAATAGTGTCGGTCTTACTAATAGTGTCAGTCTTACTAATAATGTCAGTCTTACCAATAGTGTCGGTCTTACTAATAGTGTCAGTCTACCAATATTGTCAGTCTTACTAATAGTGTCAGTCTTACTAATAGTGTCAGTCTACCAATAGTGTCAGTCTTACTAATAGTGTCAGTCTACCAATAGTGTTAGTCTTACTAATAGCGTCAGTCTACCAATAGTGTCAATCTACCAATACTGTCAGTCTACCAATAGTGTCAGTCTTACCAATAGTGTCAGTCTTACTAATAGTGTCAGTTTACTAGTGTTAGTCTTACCAATAGAGTTAGTCTTACTAATAGTGTCAGTCTACCAATACTGTCAGTCTACCAATAGTGTCAGTCTTACCAATAGTGTCAGTCTTACTAATAGTGTCAGTTTACTAGTGTCAGTCTTACTAATAGTGTCAGTCTACCAATAGTATCAGTCTACCAATAGTGTCAGTCTACCAATAGTGTCAGTCTTACCAATAGTGTCAGTCTTACCAATAGTGTCAATCTACCAATAGTGTCAGTCTACCAATAGTTAGTCTTACTAATAGTGTCAGTCTACCAATAGTGTCAGTCTTACTAATAGTGTCAGTCTACCAATAGTGTCAGTCTACCAATAGTTAGTCTTACTAATAGTGCCAGTCTACCAATAGAGTTAGTCTTACTAATAGTGTCAGTCTACCAATAGTGTCAGTCTGCCTATAGTGTCATCTACCAATAGTGTCAGTCTACCAATAGTGTCAGTCTTACCAATAGTGTCAGTCTTACTAATAGTGTCAGTTTACTAGTGTCAGTCTTACCAATAGAGTTAGTCTTACTAATAGTGTCAGTCTACCAATAGAGTTAGTCTTACTAATAGTGTCAGTCTACCAATAGTGTCAGTCTGCCTATAGTTTCAGTCTACCAATAGTGTCAGTCTACCAATAGTGTCAGTCTTACCAATAGTGTCAGTCTTACTAATAGTGTCAGTTTACTAGTGTTAGTCTTACCAATAGAGTTAGTCTTACTAATAGTGTCAGTCTACCAATACTGTCAGTCTACCAATAGTGTCAGTCTTACTAATAGTGTCAGTTTACTAGTGTCAGTCTTACTAATAGTGTCAGTCTACCAATAGTATCAGTCTACCAATAGTGTCAGTCTACCAATAGTGTCAGTCTTACCAAAGTGTCAATCTACCAATAGTGTCAGTCTACCAATAGTGTCAGTCTTACCAATAGTGTCAGTCTTACTAATAGTGTCAGTTTACTAGTGTCAGTTTTACCAATAGAGTTAGTCTTACTAATAGTGTCAGTCTACCAATACTGTCAGTCTACCAATAGTGTCAGTCTTACCAATAGTGTCAGTCTTACTAATAGTGTCAGTTTACTAGTGTCAGTCTTACTAATAGTGTCAGTCTACCAATAGTATCAGTCTACCAATAGTGTCAGTCTACCAATAGTGTCAGTCTTACCAATAGTGTCAGTCTTACCAATAGTGTCAATCTACCAATAGTGTCAGTCTACCAATAGTTAGTCTTACTAATAGTGTCAGTCTACCAATAGTGTCAGTCTTACTAATAGTGTCAGTCTACCAATAGTGTCAGTCTACCAATAGTTAGTCTTACTAATAGTGTCAGTCTACCAATAGAGTTAGTCTTACTAATAGTGTCAGTCTACCAATAGTGTCAGTCTGCCTATAGTGTCAGTCTACCAATAGTGTCAGTCTTACCAATAGTGTCAGTCTTACCAATAGTATCAGTCTAGCAATAGTATCAGTCTAGCAATAGAGTCAGTCTACCAATAGTATCAGTCTACCAATAGTTAGTCTTACTAATAGTGTCAGTCTACCAATAGTGTCAGTCTACCAATAGTGTCAGTCTTACCAATAGTGTCAGTCTTACCAATAGTGTCAGTCTTACCAATAGTATCAGTCTAGCAATAGTATCAGTCTAGCATAGAGTCAGTCTACCAATAGTATCAGTCTACCAATAGTGTCAGTCTTACCAATAGTGTCAGTCTTACCAATAGTGTCAGTCTTACCAATAGTATCAGTCTAGCAATAGTATCAGTCTAGCAATAGTGTCAGTCTACCAATAGTGTCAGTCTACCAATAGTTAGTCTTACTAATAGTGTCAGTCTACCAATAGAGTTAGTCTTACTAATAGTGTCAGTCTACCAATAGTGTCAGTCTACCAATAATATCAGTCTACCAATAGTGTCAGTCTTACCAATATCAGTCTACCAATAGTATCAGTCTACCAATAGTATCAGTCTACCAATAGTATCAGTCTACCAATAGTGTCAGTGTAATAGGCCCCTGTCTCATCAACAGAATGTATTATATAAATGGGTCAATACATCTGATATTTTATTCAGATTCACCACCCTGTAACTTTCCACTGTCTATGAGTAAGACATGAGATTGACACGTGAGCGGGCAACTTACCCAAGAGGGCGAGACCCATAGCTCAGCATTCCTGTAAGCACGCACTGCGATGCCCCTAAGCTTCAGTAGCTCACCTCAACTCATATCGAAAGGACGTGACCAAACGTTTATCATACATAAACGCCGTCCCTTTCTCATTCACTCCTAGACAGTGAGACTTACGGTTGATATACACTCAGGAATTATATCTACAACCTTTTATAATAAAACAAAGGAACTACCGTTTGGGTTTCGTTACTTAAAACCCAAATATAAATATGTGTGAACGGACTGGTTAATTGGACAAGCAGCCGATTCATATAGGTGGCAAGCGGTGTGTACGGATTCTTCAAACTGGTAGTCGTATCATCCGTCTGTGTCTTGTGAAAAACAAGAAACCACACAGCAGTGACGCGTTACATAATCCGAGTGTTTAAAACTATATCCCGTATTGAGACGATATGTAGTGAGCACTCCTTATCTCTGTCACATACAAATACGTGCAGAATTCGTAATATACAAATATTACAGCCTGTTGGTACATATCCAGATTGAGCCGGTTGAGATAGACTCCACTCAGCATTCCCTAGACATTACAGTGTTGCAGTGTTGAACAACAGTTTCGTAACCTGGAATTCAATTGGTATTTCACTAGCAGCTGAGCAGTATTGTCGTGTCGTCAGCGCGAATTACGAATTCCGGTGTCATCATACAGATCTCCATATATACGTGGAACTGTGAAAGAATTAGCACACGGCAGTTTTCGCCAGCGAACGACGAGTGTGATAACCAATCATCTGTTTTCTGATCGCCGGAGGAGGAACTCACCTAAATCAAGTGGACTCGTCTCTCACCAAAGCAGAAGCGTCATCTCGTTGCCAAGGAAACCAGCAGCAGCGCGCGCATCCTAGGGAGAGGCAACGCCCACACCCCACCCACCACTCCACTCAGAACTTTTGAAGGATTCACATTTTCTATACAGACGTACTACTCTGTATAAATAGGTATTTAAATTACATAGTTTTACACACATGAACACGTTCGAGAGATATCTTCACACCCATAGGTTCGTCGGATAGGATTATTTCAATGATAAAGTGTCGAATGTAAGATTAATGTATTGAAATCCTATAATTTACAGTAGTTGTAAGTGTCTGTCTTCTTATTGATAGTTTAAAAATTAACTACAATTAATATTCATTGTCTTGTAAATGAGAGGCAAGTGATCTACTTACTGTTAAGTATTCATTGACCCAAGGGGGCTAATAGATAATTTCTAAGTTTCCCATGTCTAATGTAGATGAAATCGAACGCCTAGCGCAACTATTTGCTGATAACCAACTCATCAATGATCAAGCCCAGACTGACATAGATTTTGAGTATGGAACACAGTTAAATGAGTCGGTAGGAAGTAGTGAGAGAGTTATAGACGAATCATTTGACGACTTAAACCGTCGTACCCTACGGTCTGGTAATCACCTAAGTATACTAAAGCAGTTACCCCTGTTACAGGTGATAGTGTGTCTGTTGCTAAATCGGTAACAACCTTATTAACCCAGCCTTCTGTTAAGAGTAAGAATACTAACTCGCTTAATGACACTAAAATGGCTTCGTCTAACCCTCACACCATTACTAATAACACACCTACAGCTGATACTGTTATTAATATCATGCAGCGCGGCGATTATGTTCGAAATTTCACGGGACAAGACGATTATAGGGTCGCACATTTTGTTCGTGCATGTGAAGATAGCATGCGCATTAGTCACATAACGACTGACGAAGATAAGAAAGCATATGTACGTTCCCATATAACGCAGGGTTCCTATGCAGGCAGTCGTTTAAATGCGTTTGGTTTACAAAGCCCTGACTATGAAAAGTTCAAGCGAACGCTAATTGGGCTTTTTGGGGGTAGGTCACAGCTGGGCCAACTGCAATGGATCTTCAGATGGTTGGATCGCTGTATTCCAGGTATACGAAACGAAACACCCGTTGACGCTGTTGACATCGCGGGCGAGGTTCGCCAGGACATGCAAGCGACCTTCCGGTCATCAGGCTGGTACAACTCACAGGGTGATATGCCGCCAGAAAACGTGGAAACGTTGATAGAACTAATAAGTTTTCTTCTTTCCGTCCGTGTTCCCTTATATAGCCGGGCACAGGAAGTACAGTATGAACCACCCTTGGATATGGTGGAATACGCAAACAAGCTCTGTCCCCAGGCTACGGGCCCCTTACTGGCGCAGCCCTCAGTGACGTCACCACAACCCCAGCAGTCTCAGATGCCTCAGATGCCTCACTCCCAGACTCCTTACGCGACACACTTAGCTCCGATCGCTCCTCCCCGCCGAACATATAAACAGAAAACATCGTTACGATGTGCACATTGTAATAAACGTGGCCACGTAATGGAAGATTGTTTTCAGCTCCGAGGTAATAGTGCAAACAAAGCCACACCCGGTGCAAAGCCATTCTCAAGGTCAAACAGACAGGGAGCTAAAGCAGCACCTCCTCCTCCTACCCAGACAGCGCGCAAATGGTGCGCTCTTCACAAATCGACATCTCATAGTTCACATGAGTGCGATATTCTAATAAAAGCTAGGGGAGTGGACCTAAGTGAAACGGAGGTGTCGTATAGGCGCAAGCAGAAACGTCCCCAGGACAAGTCGTCGGGGGAAGACCAGCGCACACCACAGCAAGGAGAGGGATAGATAGGGTAGTTCCCGCCCCTCCTCACAACACTTCTATAGCGGCCTCATTAATAGCGGCGCTTTGCAAAGTGGAAGTGTTGTCAGTGCCGGTGAGAGTGGATAATACCAGATTGGCTCTTGATATAGACACAGGTGCTTGCGCTAATGTATTGGCCTTGACATCATATCACGAGTTACAACGTAAATTCCCTCACCGCAATTTCAAATGGAGGCCTAGTAACGCTGAGCTCGAAGGAGTTTCAGGTACTCAGCTGAGCATCAAAGGAATGGTGACGTTACCACTCAGATTCTCAAGACGTGGTACGCCCTTCTACGCGGACTTTTATATAGTTCAGCAGTTCAATTTGCCAGCTGACGGGTTACTTGGTCTACCAACTCTTCGAAAGAACATGATAGATGTTCATCCACGTAATAATAGTGTTACGTTTAAAGGTGTTTCCTACACAGCAATGAGTCATTCTGAACCTTTGCTCACCGCTAGGACGAAAGTGTTGTCTACCAATCCTATTAAGAGGAAGGCGGATCATGCGTCAGAGATATCTCTCGACCTCAACCACACACCTTCCCAGCGTGATTACAGCAGCAAGAGTTGGACGATCGTACCAGCAGTGTTGAAGAGTACTCTCCATTACAAAAATGAGGAAATCACCAATGCAACTGTCGAACTACCCAACGTGTACACGGGCACAGATGTAGTGTGTCTCCCGGAAACATGCAAGGTAAAAGGGCTGTCATGTGAATCTACCCTGAGCACAATACGCCCTGGTGGTTTGACCGACGTACTGATTCTAAATCGAACAGGCGTTCAACGAATCTTAAAGAAAGGATGTTATTTGTGTGATTTTCTAGTATATCACAACAATGTCGAAGTGCAACCAAATAAATTCCCAATTCGAGGTATTGTTGCGAATTGCCAACAGACTCGACTGGCCAGGATAGATCAAATAGCGCCACATGTTAAGGTGGTCGATCATCCACAGGGCAAGACACGCCTGTTAGAGCTGCTTGCTGACTACAGAAATATAGTAGCCTTGCCAGGGGAACCGCTAGGTCAGACAGATTTAACATCCCATCATATAGCGTTAAAGGAAGGAACCAACCCTATTTACGTACCAGCTTATAGACTACCTCATAGCCAGCGCGCTGTAGTGCAAGATATGGTACAGGGTATGTTAGATGAGAATGTCATTAGACACTCAAAATCCCCCTTTAATAGCCCATTATTCCTCGTCCCGAAAAAGGATGGTGGATGGCGCCCTGTCATAGATTTCAGGCGCGTAAATAATCAAACAATCCCTGATAGGTACCCAATGCCTATCTTGAGTGACATATTGCAATCCTTAGGCAAGGATAATGCGGTATTTAGCAACTTAGATTTGCTTAGTGGGTATTGGCAAATACCACTCGATGAAAAATCACGAGAAATCACGGCATTTAGCACGCCTCTAGGCCACTTTGAGTTTCTACGAATGCCATTTGGTCTCAGAAATGCCCCACTAACATTTCAAAGAATGATCAACACCCTGTTTGCCGGACTAATTGGTAACACAGTCTGCGCTTATTTGGATGATCTAATAGTAGTCAGTAAGGACGTCGATTCCCATCTGATAAAACTGCGTGAAGTTTTGGCCAAACTTTCCACAGCAGGACTCAAAATAAAACTCTCAAAGTGCGAGTTTTTAAAATCCAGAATCCATTTCCTTGGTCATGTAGTCGACGGTGAGGGCATACACACAGTTAATGATAAAGTCAAAGCTGTATCTCAGTTCCCGCGTCCTACCTCAAATGATCATGTGCGTAGCTTTCTCGGATTATCTGGTTATTATCGTTCCTTTATCAAGGACTATGCAACATTAGCATCGCCCCTAACGAGGTTGCTCAAAAAAGATGCAGTGTTCATATGGGATGCTGAACACGAGGAAAGTTTTACGGCATTGAAGACAGCGCTAACCAATGCCCCGGTTCTAGCATTCCCAGACTACACTCAACCTTTCACTCTCTGTACTGACGCATCCGGAATTGGAGTCGGAGCAGTGCTCATGCAAGAGGACACGCGTGGGAAGTTTAGAGTGATAGCATTTGCAAGTCGCAAACTAATCGATGCTGAAACACGTTATTCGGTGACGCATTTAGAAACGTTAGCCGTTGTGTGGGCACTTAAGAAGTTCAAAGACATTATCTTTGGCTACAAGATAACTGTTTTTACTGATCATGCGGCAGTCACCGAACTGTTCCATGGCAGAAACTTATCAGGCAGATTAGCACGCTGGTATCTGACAATTCAAGAGTTTGACCCCGAATTTAGGTATTTACCTGGGAGGGCGAATGTTGTCGCCGACGCTCTGTCAAGAAATATAAGCACCAGTTATGCCTGTATCAACATTCACTCTTTCGCAGCTGGAAGATGAGCAACGACGCGACCCATATTGGTCAGCTGTTATTTTTGCTCTCGAATCGGGCGAGGATGTTAAACTCCCCAAGTTATTTCTTCCCTTAAGTCAGTTTGAATTACGACATAACATACTCCATAGGACGAGAAAATCTCCTGAGGGTAATGTGTCTCAAATAGTCGTACCTGACACGTTGCGCAAAGCAGTAATGACATTGTTCCACGATGTCCCACAAGCAGGTCACCAAGGTCGTGATAAATGCCTAGCGGATTTACGAAAGAAGTATTTCTGGAACACTATGAAGAAAGACATAGAATTACACATAGCTAATTGTTTGGCATGTGCTCAACATAAAGGATCAACAGGATCACCTGCCCCGATTCTACAATATCCTACACCAGACCGTCCGTTTGACACAGTCGCTGTTGACTTGTTACAACTCCCAATGAGTCATCAGGGATCAGGATACGTCTTAGTGTGTGTGGATCATTTTTCCAGGTTCGTGGTCTTGATCCCACTAAAAAGCAAACGGCCGAAGCAGTAGCCTATGCATTAGTGATGAATCTCATATGTCCATATACTACGCCTAAAGTTCTACTCTCTGATAATGGAACAGAGTTCAAGAATGAGCTAATAGAGCATATATGTTTACAATATGGAATTAAACAAACTTTGTGACAGCTTATCATCCACAGGCTAATGGCCTTGTTGAAAGAACCAATCGTAAAATCCTAGAAATACTGCGTCCAATTGTTAGTGGTTTTCAATACGCATGGGAGGATTGGTTACCGCAGGTTGCAGCGTCGATTAATGGGTCAGTTAATAGCTCTACGGGCAAAACACCCTACTATATTGTCTATGGCACAGATAAACGTCTGCCTTACGACATCCTTACAGAGGCGCCATACCCCGTATATAATACGGATGATTTTGCGGCAAAACAAATTCATGTCTTTACAGAAATTCATAACCAAGTACGATCACAGCTAGCGGCGTCACGCGCCGAAATGATCATCAAACAACATAAACATGCTAAACCTATCGCATGATCATCAAACAACATAAACATGCTAAACCTATCGCACTGAACGTTGGGGACGCTGTTATGTTACAGGAACCTGAAAGGAACTCCAAACTTTCGGCGAAATTTTCTGGTCCCTTCCGCATAATCTCAAAAGAAGCAGGCAACAAATTCAAAATATGGAAGCCTAATGCACAGATCGCAGATGTCGTGCACGCGGATCGTCTGAAGAAGACCCAGATAAATGTCTTACCTCCAGTTGATGATAATGTGATTGATACATCCTTACAGACTGTTCA